>NC_141157.1:2022248-2322248 GCF_053477565.2 Lygodium microphyllum | reverse complement strand
AGGTCAATTAAGTCAGGTTAGTCTAAGTAGGTCAGTGAAGTCGGGATAAGTCAAGTCTGGTCTGGTTAGGTTAGTCAGGGTTGATTAGGTAGCCTAAGTTAGTCTAGTCTAGTTAGGTCAATTAGGTTAGTCTAGTTTGGTGAGTCAAGTCAGAGTAGTTAGTCAAGTTCTAACTAGATGTGATTAGACTAACTAACCAGGGCTAGTTAGTGGGGTAGGCAACTAACCATGGTGCAGTTAGTAGGGGGGATCAACTAACCAAGGGTAAGTTAGTATGGTTAACTAACTGGGGTGAGGTTAGGGGTCAACTAACCTTAGGTAGGTTAGTGGGTAGGGAACTAACCTTAGGTAGGTTAGTGATACTAACTACAGTTAGGTTAGAGGGGGTACTAACCCTAGGTAGGTTAGTGAGGGTACTAACCCTAGTACCCTAGTTAGGTTAGTGACTAACTTTAGTTTGGTTAGTTTAGGACTAACTGTAGTTAAGTTAGTGGCTAACCTGGGTTAAGAGGTAGCAGGTGGTGGTGGGAGGAGAAGAGGGAGGAGGAGATAGTGGAGGGGGAAGAGGTGGTGGTTGAGGAGGTGGAGGTTGGAGGCTGGTGGAGGGAGTGGAGGTGGAGGGTGGCGGAGGAAGGAGAGAAGAGGAGGTGGTGGTTGGGGGAGGAAGGAGAAGGAGGAGGTGGGGGGGGAGGAAGAGGTGGTGGTTGAGGAGGTGGAGGTTGGAGGGTGGTGGAGGGAGTGGAGATGGAGGTGGAGGGTCGCGGAGGAAGGAGAGAAGAGGACGTGGTGGTTGGGGGAGGAAGGAGGAGGAGGAGGCTGATGGTGGTGGTGGTGGTGGTGGTGGTGGAAGAGGAGGAGGAGGAGGAGGAGGAGGAGGATGGTTACGCAGAGGCGGCTGTGGAGGGGACAGGGCGGCAGCGTCAGGCAGCAAGCGGCTACGTCAGGCGACAGGCGACATTCCTCGGGCGGCGAACGGGAGTAGGGCGGTGATCCTCGGGCGGCAACGGTGCTCAGGGGGCCTGAGAGTCATCCTCCACATTGCCTCTTCCAAGCCTGATTCGTGCACTTGTTGCCATGATGCAGGACGATGCGAGAAGGCGAAGGCGAGAAGGTGGGCAGCGATCGGAGGGTCAGAGGGGGTCTGCGTTGATGGAAGAGGGGATGGGGGAGGGCTTAGAGGCCATGGGGGCGAAAGGGGAGGAGGGGAGCTTGTGGCTATGGCAGTCCTCGGGCGGGGAATGGTAGGCGATGGCGGTCTTCGGGTGGCAATGGCGGCGTTCCAGGGTGATGAGGCGTCCGAGGAGGGGGAAGAGAAGAAGGAGGAGAAGGAGAAGAAGAAAAAAGGAAAGGGAGAAGGGGAGGAGGAAGGAGAAGGAGGAGAAGGAAGGAGAAAGGAAGGAGGAAGGAGAGGACGCGTCGGCCGACACAGGTAGTTTTTTTTTTCTTCTTCTTCTTTTTCTTTTTTTTTTGTTTTTTTTCTTTTTCTTTTGTTTCTTCTTGTTTGTTGTGTTTCTTCTTTTAGGCTTAGGTTGTGTTGTTGTGTGTTTTTTTTTTGTGGTTGGATTTTTTTTTGTTTTTTTAATGGAAAATAAATACATAATAATAAAAAAGGAACTAGAGGGGCAAGAAACACAACCCCGGCCCGTGCACATGCACAGGGGTAAAAAAATTTACAACGACGGGGTCAAACGGGCAAGGACAGGGACACGCTAGCCAGAACGACAGGGCTTCATGATCCACGTAGAACTTGAAATGTGTTGACAATAGATAGTGTCGAAACTTCTCCAGTGCAAACACCATTTCCAAGCACTCAAGATCTATCACTGTATAGTTTCATTCCCTATCAGTGACCTTTCGGCTTGCATAATATATCAGTTGATCTAATTTAGAAGGGCCCTTTTGACATAGGACAATACCTAGCCCTTCAACTGATGCATCGGTGTGCACATGGAACTCCTTCGTTCAATCGGGAGGTTGTAAAATAGGTGCATGCATAAGGCACTGTTTTAGGATATTAAAGGTTTCTTCACAGTCAGTCCAAAGGAAATCGGCTTCTTTCCTTAAGAGCTTGTGCAGAGGGGCTGTCTTGGTTGCAAAATGTGCAATAAATCTTCTGTAGTAGCCCACATGTCCAAGAAATCCTCTTAATTGCTTGAGGTTTGTTGGTGCTGTTAAGGCGGCAATCTTCTCAATCTTCGCAGGGCCTGTTGCAATCCCTTATGCAGAGACAATATGGCCCAAAAGAACTCCCGAGGAGACACCAAAGACACATTTGTCAAGGTTGAGAGAAATCCCATACTCTCGGCATCTATCAAAACATTGCTCTAGGTGTCCCCAGTGCTCTCGGATCAAGCTATAGACACAAAAGTCATCAAGATACACCTCAATGAAATCATACAGATGATTTTGGAAGGCCGCCATCATTACTCATTGGAAGGTGGCAGGACCATTACAGAGCCCAAAAGGCATCACTCTATAAGCATATGTCCCCCATTCTGTGGTGAAGGTTGTTTTAGATTGGTCCTCTTCTACAATTTGGACTTGGTTATATCTGTTGAATCCGTCCAAGAGGGAATACAACTCATGGCCTGCCACCCACTGTGTCCAACAATTGGTCTGTAAAAAGGATAGGGAAATGATCCTTCTTCGTCTTCGAATTGAGCTTTCGAAAGTTGACACATATTTGAAGTTTTCCCTTCTTCTTGGGTACTACCACAATGGGCGAAACCCATTCACTATTAGCCACGGGATAAATGAACTCTGCTTCAAGAAGTTTTAGTAATTCAGCCTTCACTAGAGCAGAGTAATTAGGATTCATACACCTTTGTCTTTGCCTTACAGGTTTGGCATCAGGCTCTAGGTCAATGTGATGTTGGCATACTGTGGGATCAATCCCCTTTAGGTCTTTATATGACCAAGCAAACATATCTAAGTTCTCTTTGAGTAGGTCTCGCAGGACCACTAATTCTTCTTCTAGAACATTGAGGCCCACTTTCAGGTGACGTTCAGTACCGTCAATATCCAGGAATGTTACTTGCCTTTCTCCTTCCACTTCGCGGATAAATGTCCCACGGATGGCTTCTAGATAGAGGTCTGACTCTTTCAAGAGAGTAGTATCCTCGTTTGATGTTCCACTAGAACCAGTGTCCTCCTTCTAAACAGATGACTCATTTATCGGTTGACGTTGTTGGAAGGGTATCAGAGCTTTGTTTGCTTCTATGTGAGTAGTGATTTCTTCAGGACTCAAGGATTCATCTTCCGAGGATGCGTCCAGGAATGTCACATAGCACAGACCTGCTAGAGGCCATGGCTTTGATGACTCTGGCTTCTGTTGACAAGGGGCATCATCATCATCTTTTCTCTCGACTGAACGGTCAGGGTGATAGGAGCCACTGGTGAACTTAATTTTTATGCCTTTAATCCATTGCTTATACAGATTCTACATACTTTGTGGTCCATTGATCAACCCAAATGGAACCATGGTCATTCCATCCAGTACCCTGAGATATTCGACATCTGGGGTATCTGTAGGGACATCAACAAGATCATCCTCTATCAGAGGAAATTCTTCATCTGCACTTTCATAACCTGCTTTATTTTCTTCCTCATCATTTTTTTTGACATGTTAGATTTGGGCCTATTGCATCATTATCTTGGTTTTCGATTCAAGAAACATTAAAGAGATATTGCTTTGTATCAACCAAAGTGTGTTGAGACATTATTGCAGAGATTTTTTCTTGAGGACTACAAGCCTATTACTACTCCTTCGAAGACATGTTTGCAGGTGATCCTTGATGATGTCGGAGACTACTATGATGTTTTCTCTATTAGAAAACTGTTGGATGCTCAATTTATGTATGCATTACAAGGCATGACATCAATTTGTAGTATCATAGATTAGCAGATTTATTCCCACACACTAAGCATTGGCAGGCAGTGAAGTGTATCTTTTGCTACTTGAGTGGTAATTGGCACCTTGGGCTATTGTATCCGAAAGGGGATAGTTACCAGTAGATCTGCATGCTTTTTTGGATTCTAATTGGGATGGTTGCTACAACACTTGTGTATCCATATGTGGTTTTTACTTCATGCTTCACCACTATTGCATATGGTGGTTACACAAGAAGCAACCCATTGTAGCCTTGCTAGTTGTGAAGCTGAGTACGAGATAGCTTTCATAGCTACAATTGAGTGTGTTTGTCTCAAATATATTTTTGGTTGATTTAGGTGTTGGTGGTGGAATTTGCCACCACCATCTTCATTAATAGTCAAAATGAATGTTGCACGAAATCTAGTGTTTCATGCACATACTAAGCACATTGAGGTGCATTATCATTGTGTCAAGAAAAGACTCACTACAGAAGAGATCAACTTGGCCTATGTGTCAACATAGGAAAACCTTGCATATATTTCCAAAAAGGTTGCCTTCCTGAGAAGTTTGAAGCTTTCTACAAAGCACTCCCCTTTCTAGATTGATTATAGTCCAATGGGCTTAGCACTTCCATGTACGTGAGTGTGAGCTCTTGTTCACTGTGTCACTCCCAAGGGGGATTTGTTATCATATTTTAGTAATGATAGGCATGGATACACTTAGGACAGCCACATCACTTTTTTGTCTCTCTAGGATATTTTTTTTTCTCTAGCCTTGTATATATGCCTACTCACTTTAGGGAATACTTAGACTTATAAATCTTCTCCATTAATACCTTTCAATACACTTGGTGTTGCGCTCTCTCAAGCTCTCTGTGTACATCGTTGCAACCTTAAGTCCAAAAAATAATCCAAAATAGTTCTAACCATCCTAATATGTTTGAATATTTAAAAACTCACTTGGGTTAAATTTTATGACTTTTTTGGTTTGTTTCAAATATTCCCACATGTAAGGTACCCCTTTTGGGGCCCTTTTAGTAGTTGACCAAAGCTCTTGTTCATAATCCACACTATCAAGTCCCTTCTAAAGGGTACACTAAACTTAATTGATTGTGGAAGCTCCAATTTGACTATGGAATGCAAGCATTTCTTGGTTTAGAAAACCTACTGCTCTTACTCTATCACCGTGGTAGTTTGTTAGACCCAACAGTGACCAACCTTACACTTGGTTCAAGGATGAGAATGCATTTTTCCTTTATTACAAGATATAGCTTATGTTCCATATCCCTAATACTAATTTGGTTTGGATTCTAGCCCATATCATTGGATCTTACATTCTTCAGCTAGCTCTAGGAAAGACTAGAAACTTATCCAACTCATTGGATCCGTGCATCCTTAGACCACAACAGTGAGATTGTAATCTTACATTTTCCTAGGCGTTTGACCCAGACAAATAGAATATTTTTAGCATGCTAAGTACTTTATGATACCGTGTTATGTTTCACAAAGAAAATAGCTTCCTTGTTATTTCCATTTATACATATTCAAATCCAAAGACAACTTCACAAGAGATAACTGTATCGAGTCCAAAGAGAGTATCATTATCTCTATATGTTTACAAGCTCTCACTAAGCTAATATAAGTTGCATTTGTCTAAAAACAATACCTCATAACCTCTTAAGGTCAACCACATAAAAGATTGCATTCTCATCCTTAGTTTAAGGAGAAATTTACTCTCTCAAAGTCCTTCTAAGCTCCTCCTATAATTTGAGAGCTAAATCTACTATAGTATATTGGACTTAATTACCTCCTAGCCCATGCCCTCAAGTACCAAGGAACTTCTTGTAGCTTTCCTTGAAGAAGGTTTTATTTGGCACCTTGTAAGGTTTCTAGACATGTTTGTTTGGGAAGGCCACTAGTCATTCAATTCTTATCTAGAACTATTGTGTGACTATGAAGGCACAAAACTAAGGTGTTAGCATGTTTTCTTATCTTAAATATTTTCCAAAAACAAGAGAGCTGTTATAAAAAACATTTAAAGCATTTTGAACAATCATGTGATCATTTGCTTCTATTTGATAACTTTGAAGATTTTATGCGTTTAGACCTATTTTGTCTTAAGTGATTATGAGTCATTTAAAGAAATATGCTTTTATGCATTTAACTTAAATTTTTCAGCAAAGAAAATATTTCTGTAAGCTAACATTACTTTTGAATAAATGATTTTCTTTTCTAATAATTTTTCCATGCACACATCCACACTCACATGCACACATGCATGCATATGTGTGCATGCACTCACATGCACGCATGCATGTGTGCACGCATACACATGTATGCATGCATGCATCCACACACGCATATGCACACATATGCATGTGTGTGTGTGTGTGTGTGTGTGTGTGTGTGTGTGTGTGTGTGTGTGTGTGTGTGTGTCTCCATGAAAGACCAAGATCGGGCATAGTTATGGTGGTTTTAGAGCTCTCTCTCTCTCTCTCTCTCTCTCTCTCTCTCTCTCTCTCTCTCTCTCTCTCTCTCTCTCTCTCTCTCTCTCTCTCTCTCTCTCTCTCTCTCATACTAGTAACTCAACTTTTCACTAAATTTATTTTACATTGAGGATTTCATTTCCATCACATGCCTTCTCCAATTATCGTTCTAGCAATTTTGAAGAAAAAAGTCAACAACTACATATTTAGACACCTTTCTCCTTTAGGTCCACTACTCTTCCTTTTTGAAAAATTTGGAATCATAAAGTAAGCCACCTCATCCATGAGCATTGGGATTTTGTCTTTCAAATCTACTATTGGAGTATATCTCATGATGCTCATCATATGGGAGCAATTATTAGCCAACACTTGGAAGTTTTATAATTTGTTTAGTTCTAATCCATATATGAGGGGCTAAGATCATATATTATGTTGTGTTTATTGACATTGGTTTTACCCAAAGAAAAGAATGGATGCATGTGTTGAGAATAGCATGGACCATTCCATTCAACTTTTCAAGTCCTTCATGACAAAGTGAATAGGATGTGTGTGTTTAAGTGATAAAGAAAACCTAGCCACATACCATGCCCAATAAAGTGTGTGCTTCAAGACAAAGCGAATAGAATGTGTCTATTTAAGTGATAAAGAAAACCTAGCCATATACCATGCCCAATAATGTGTGTACTATATTTTATATTGTTAGCATTTTAGACTTGTGATTTCTAGGTCTTAATATAAGTAGTTTTGCAATACTATACTTATATTGCATGCAAGACTAGTATTATATTATTTGTATGCTTAATATGTATAAATCTAACATTGAAAGCCTTCCATCAAATGGAGGTTTTGTTTTTGACCTATCATGTAATATGATTTCCCATAAAAACCAATAAATAATATTAGTACTTGACTTGAGAATCACTTGCATCTAGATTGAAAGGGACTAATTATAAGATTCATGGGGCTTTTTTTTACAAAATCAATACACTGAATGTGAGTTGCACAATGTGTGGCAATATAAACTTAAATAACTCATCACAACTACACTTGAACATGCAGTGGTTATAACGAAGAATATGATGTAACCATATCGTAAGGTACAAATGGTAAGGAGAAATACAAACCAATTTGGATTAGCTTGAAGGGGATTTTACAACCTATTTGAAGGTAGCATTGCATCAAACTTGAATGAACTCAAGAAATATAAGCAAAGCTTCTAGGGAACAATTTGGAAGATTTTAAATAAGACCATGTGGAATGGCAATAATCCTTACACATGATCATTGTCTACTAGAAAAAGCATGTTGGTATGTTGCTCATAAAGCTGAAAAGGAAGTATCACTTTCCTCAAAGAATATAAAAGCTATATGCCTTACAGAATGTAGAGCACAATCCACAAGTAAAGGGGCTCCTTGGATGGATGATGCCTATACCCACATCATCATCCATATTTGGACCCTTTTCCTAAGTTGCTTTTGCCAAATGAAGTGAAAGCTTGAAAATAGATTCTCTATTAACAATATGATTAATCAAATCTCATTTATATATAACAAAGAGGATGAATGGGTTCAAAATTAACCAAGAGGTCATGTTAAATCATGCTTTATCAAAATACTAGCATGAGGAATATCAAAGGATGTATAACTAGTTTTCCTCTTCTTTTGCTACTTTATCAAGTATGCCTAACATGTCTAGACTTCTATATTACGTGCAATCCAAATAATTAGAATGTATCCCTGAAGACTTGCCTATCACATGAAATATTGGTCACACCCTCAAAATGCACATCTTGGTATTGAGTTAATTTGTTTTAAATGGCACAAATTATGAGGAATTTCAAGCTCATTTTAATCTATTTTTAACATCAAGGGATATATGAGGTATTATAATCCAAGTTCAAAAGATGTATCAAGTCTTAAAGGCATTGTATGTATTCTGTTTTTTCACATATCTCATGTAAATGAAGTGCTTGTTCAATACACACAATATTGTAGAAGACAATTGTAAGAAAAAGTATTGGGGTATTGAGCCATGCTTACAAGCTCATCTGTTACCATAATTGTGTGGTACGATAAAAGCATTGCGAGGACAATCACATCTCATGGATTTCATATCTTTAGACTAGACTCAAAGCACTTGAGACTTATTTTTTTTTTCATTCCTCATAATGTTTAGGTGTGGAAGAGGCTCCATGCATGTGAAAAAAATATTTCAATGCTTCATTGTTTATAGGAGTAAAGCATAAGCTTGCATCGTGCTTGCATACATATGTACATACATTTTTACATATAATGCATTTATACATACATACAAGCATTCTAGTTTAAGTAAATACATGCATGTGTACATTCTCTTTTAAGTATAGACATGTTTGCATGTGCATAAGTGCATGCGTTTCTTAGGGGAAGGGGGGCGTGCACATACATTGATTCATCACACACAAATACATACATACATTCTTACTTACATTCTTGTATACACTTATGGACATGCATTCTTACTTACATATATGTATGCATGCCTTCATAGATAAAATATATACTACAAACTTACACGTGCACATGCACACATTACACACAATGTGTGTGTGTGTGCGCATGTGTGCGTGTGTGTGGGTGGGCGGGCAGGCGTGCGCTCACCTACATCTACAGAGGACATACATACATATATGCATATACTTAGGACAAATGTACATCGATACAGTTGTACAAATATTAAAAATTTTATGCTATTGGATATTGATATAATGTGGTATAGTTTGTTTGTATATGTACTCTTGTGTGCACATGTGAGGGTGCATATGTGAGTGCACATGTGTGCATGCATATGTACTCTTGTGTGCACATGTGAGGGTGCATATGTGAGTGCACATGTGTGCATGCATGCGTGTGTGTAGACTTGTACTCTAGTTTCCTCTTTTACTATGTTGAATGTGTTTAGTAAATGCATTTCTTGTATAAACACATGCATGTGTGTGTGTGTGTGTGTGTGTGTGTGTGTGTGTGTGTGTGTGTGTGTGTGTGTGTGTGTGTGTGTGTGTGTGTGTGTGTGTGTGTGTGTGTGTGTGTGTGTGTGTGTGTGTGTGTGTGTGTGTGTGTGTGTGTGTGTGTGTGTGTGTGTGTGTGTGTGTGTGTGTGTGTGTGTGTGTGTGTGTGTGTGTGTGTGTGTGTGTGTGTGTGTGTGTGTGTGTGTGTGTGTGTGTGTGTGTGTGTGTGTGTGTGTGTGTGTGTGTTCGTTCATATATCCATATTCATATATACAAACACACATGCATGTATCATATGTTTACATGTAGCTAGACACTAGGGTGGAGGAGAGAGAGAGAGAGTGTGTGTGTGAGTGTGTGTGTGTGTGCGCGCGCACACGTGCGTGTGTGTGTGTGTGTGTGTGTGTGTGTGTGTGTGTGTGTGTGTGTGTGTGTGTGTGTGTGTGTGTGTGTGTGTGTGTGTGTGTGTGTGTGTGTGTGTGTGTGTGTGTGTGTGTGTGTGTGTGTGTGTGTGTGTGTGTGTGTGTGTGTGTGTGTGTGTGTGTGTGTGTGTGTGTGTGTGTGTGTGTGTGTGTGTGTGTGTGTGTGTGTGTGTGTGTGTGTGTGTGTGTGTGTGTGTGTGTGTGTGTGTGTGTGTGTGTGTGTGTGTGTGTGTGTGTGTGTGTGTGTGTGTGTGTGTGTGGAGATGGCCATATTATAGTCCTTATGTGTACAATAACAACCTAGTTTGACATTGCTAGGTGTTTCAGTGGGTAGTTAGGTTGGGGTCTCATAGAGCCATACTCAAATCTAGGTGTTCCTAACAAAGATACTACATTTTTATTTGGCATCCCCCTGATTGAGAGTGGGAAACTAATCTTTCATTCAAGATACAATTCTAGTTAGATTAAGGTTGCTTGACTGGCTTGATAAGTACATGGAGTGCAATAAGTTTAACTGCATAGCATGGAAGGGTTTGAGGATTGTGCCAAGCTGTTCATATTCCTTGTTACGCTCAAGTTTACCCTTTTTCACCATATACTTAAATACTTTTGAGTCCCTCTAAATTAGAAATTGAGTTGAATGAGTTTGGCAAAACAACTTTGGCAGCATTCCCTATTGCCTAAATGAGACTATTTGTCACCATTGTTGGATTGGGCTTTTGTGAATCTTGAGGACTTTTTGAGACCATCAACCATGAAGGTTATCACAAAGATGGTGTAGGAGAAGAGATGGATAAGTGGTGAAATCGGGTGATTTGATTGTGGAGGCCTAAATTGTTGAAATATCAGAGTGGCAATATGGAAATGTGTGCAGAAGAGGGAGAAGAGAGCTCAGTACAAGAAAAAGATCTTGCTTATTCAATTGCTCAAAGTACAACTAAAGTACGCTCTCTCATCTACATTGAGAGTGACTTTTGGACTATTTATATAGCCTCACTGGAAGCTAGGGTTAGGGTTTCCCCTATCCTCTAGTCCATTCACACCTCACCTTCCCTCATGCACCCTTGCTTACATAGGGTTCCGATGCTATATTTCTAACACCCCCTCCCCCTTGAATGCCAAGGTGGCATTGGATTATATAGCATGTAAATGGTTTCCCCCCTCAATGAATCAGTGGGATGCCTTTATAAAGTAGGCTACAAGGATATTTATGGAAAGATAATACAATAAATACTAAAAAAGAAAATCATCAAATGCTTTGGAGACATAGTTGGCCTCCAGCCCTTTAGGTACTTCAGGGGATTTAGAACATTTATTGGTGATATGTCCTATTTGCTTACAATTTTTGCACTTCATCTTTTTGGGATATTTTTTCAAGCGGTTGCTTACAATATGTCCCTTTTTATTGCAAAAGGAGCATTTAATAGAAATAGTAAGGATTAAGAATTGATCATGGGTTGTTGAGGTAGATGCTGAGCTAGTGCTACCTTCCTTTTGATTTCTTTTCTCCTCATCAAACAAGAATGAATGACACCTTCAAGTGTAGGATTTGGCACATTTGTTGGGGTAGTTACAAGAGTTGAAAAAACTTTCCTTACAGCTTTTAAAAGTATTGCAATGGCATCTTCTTCAATAACAACTAGAGCTTGGACTGAAGCTAATTGGGTCATATGTCCCTTCATGTGGGAACTGAACTTTCCCAAGTCTTCTCCTTGCTTGTATTCCAAGCTGAAAAACTCTATTTTGAGGAAGATTTTTGAGTTCTTTCCTCTTGCACCATACAATTTCTCAAGCTGATCCCACTTCTCCTTTGCAGTTGCAAGTTTATCAATGTGGTGGATTAAGGATTCATCTAGGTGCAACATTATTATGGTTTGGACTCTTCCATTATCTTCTACATCTATAGGGTTGGGTGTATCGATGGCTTTGGTCCCTTTGATGAAGGGCCAATAACCCCTCTCCATCATTTTATATTTCACTAATACTTGCCATGGGTGAATGTCTCTTCCATCAAACTTGCAGATTTCACTAATACTTGCCATGGGTGAATGTCTCTTCCATCAAACTTGCAGATTTGAGGATTTACATTAACATACGCCATGATAAGAAGGTCTTACCGATTGCATAGGGAAATGGTAATGTCTAATCTTTTACAAGGCGAGCAATAAAAGTAGAAGAAAATTGATGTTTAAATCACCAAGTTGAAAGTGATTTTAAGAGATGAAGTGGCACTACGTTTATAGCTCACACATAGCCTTACAAAAGGAAGATAATGATTTAGTCAAGCACATAGTGAATGTGCTTAAGGGCCAAAAAGACCTTTAGATTTTTGAATAACCAACAAGAAAATAATGCTTTGGATTACCCTATGCTTATACTTTTGCATAGCTTTCACAATGGTATAGAAAAAGTGATGAGATGTAGGTTTAGATGTTGACCATACATTTGAAACAAATGCTTGTCCACTTGTGTTGCTTTAAGAACTTCTTCCAAGTGCTAAAAAGCACTAATTTGAATAGCACCCAGTAGTGGCTCAATGTGTAAACACACTCGATGCTTAAAAGCACTACTCAACCAATCTTATGGCTGCTAGGACCCACATTTAGGGTTTTGCTATATGTGAGCAGCAGAGAGAGAATTAGGCCAAACCCCTTTAGAGTTATAAGGACCAATTGGCAAGCTTCCAATGCCCCGTGGAGGCTGCCCACGTTGTGCCTCCCATAGATTGTTGCAGATGATGAAACGTGCTCCTACTTGAAATTGTGCCAATTTTGGGATTTATGCAATGCCGAGCTCCTAGTTGCCTAATATCAAGCTCTCAAGTGTCAAGATGTTGCCCCATGAGAGCTAGGGAAGAGATCTCCAAAAGAAGTTGTAGGCTGAAATGGCCTCCTTGCCCTCACTGGATCTTCCACTGACTGTTGGTCCAATTTTGTCTAGGGAGGTTTAACAGGTTCAAGTGAGAAACCACACACTCGTGTGAAATTAGGTCAAGATGGAGTTAGAGGAAGCTCAATGGATTAGAGGTGGCTTTGATACCATGTTAAAATATCAAAGTGGCAACATGGAAATGTGTGCACAAGAGGGAGAAGAGAGCTCAAGTACAAGAAAAAGATCTTGCTTATTTAGTTGCTCAAAGTAAAACTAGAGTACACTCTCTCATCTACATTGAGAGTGACCTTTTGGTTGTTTATATAGCCACTGAAAAAGCTAGGGTTAGGGTTTTCCCCTATCCTCTAGTCCATTCACACCTCACCTTCCCTCATGCACCCTTGCTTACACAGGGTTCCCATGCTATATTTTTAACATTAACTTCCCTATTAGGAGAAATCTGTATTTTGGGGTTCTTATAAGTAGTCTCCCCATCAATAGGATGTTGTGACCCCACAAGATCTCCCATGGTATGTGTGTCTTTTGCACATGTATTGATACTCCCAATCATGTCTTCATTTCCTTCCCAATGTCTTTTTCACATGTGTTGAGGCTCCCACTCATGTCTTCATTACCTTCCCAATGGCTAGGCTGATCTAAGGTTTCATTTTCCACAAATGGACTTTGTGACACATCAATGTACAAACATCCCTTCTTAGGCCTTGGACAAAATTAAACTGGTCTTTCAAATATCTAAGAGACACAAAATGTCTTCATCTTTATGCATCCTCAAGTATGTGGTCATGTGGACCATGTTTGAGGATTATTGTTGTGGCAAGTGTCTGGTAGTGTCCTCTGAAGAGGTGGATGCTCCATGGATGGATATGATCATTCAACTTTGTTTCAACCCACTTCATGATTTTCCTTCCTTTTTCTAGTAGCATTGTGACTTCTTGTGCAATTTTCTACCTAGTTTCTAGTTGGGAGAAGGGCCTCTGTAAATATTCACATTCTTCAATTCAAAATCCTTCATAGGAGAGAGGGACAGAGAGCAGGTGTCTATGTATGTGTGCTTGATTGTATGTGTTCGTGCGCACATGCATATGTGTGGGGAGGTGAATGTATGCACCCCTGTACATTGTGTGTGTGTGCGCCCGCTAGCAAGGCAAACATAAGAGACACTTAACAAAAATTAGTTTTCTATTCATTGATGATGTTGCATTGGAATCAAACAAAATCGTGAGTTTCCAAAAGAAGCTTATCATTTAAGCTTCCAATATGTGACAATAAACTAGCAATAAGCTTGCTAAACGAGAGAGAGAGAGAGAGAGAGAGAGAGAGAGAGAGAGAGAGAGAGAGAGAGAGAGAGAGAGAGAGAGAGAGAGAGAGAGAGAGAGAGAGAGAGAGAGAGAGAGTGTGTGTGTGTGTGTGTGTGTGTGTGTGTGTGTGTGTGTGTGTGTGTGCACACGTGCATGTGTGTGCACGTGTGTTATCAAACATTACCATAAGGCACCAAGAAAGAACTTGCAAATACTAGCCACATTTTCAATAGGCTCATTAGAATATGATCCCAAAAGTTGAATTGCATATTTCAAGTACCTAAGGATGTCACCTCGCCTACAACCATCCACAACAAATCAATTTGAACTAGTTGTTGCCATCACAAAAGTCGTACACTTATTGTGAACATCTAGTCATTATCCGAATCTAAGTAGTAGATTTCAATAGTCATAGAAGCATATAATAGAAGTCTCAAGCCCAAGAGGTTACTATGCCCATAGAGAAAAAGACAAAGTTGCCATGTTGGAAAACCATAAAGCTTTATTCATGGACCAAAAGTATAGGCTACACTATCTAATTTTAATAGAACCAAATATGTCCGCTTGCACATGTATGTGTATGAATTGGGAAACAATTTAGGCCACATCTACCTTGTGTGTGGAAGGGAGAGTATCATGGATGTCGATTTTCATCTCATGGTTTTGGAACACCAACCTGTGAGACTCAACAATATTTTGTACTAAAGACATGAACCTTAATTTGCCTAAGGGTACTAGCAATCACTAATTCCAACATTTCAATCACCATGCTATCTTTCTTGCCTTGTTTTCTTCAATTTAAACCCTAATTTATTTGGAGTTGAGTGTTACTTGGGCTTACAATAAGGTTAGAGCTTAAATATGGGATCTAAAGTGCAACCCTCCAAGGTTCCATTGCCAACTTGGTTGGTAGTAGGCCTATACCTTTGGAAACTAAATTGAACCCTCAACAAGCTCCCCTAATCTTTTCATTGATTAGAGGCTCACCCCACACACAATAGGTGAGGAAATTTTCTCGTTCATATTTTTCTTGGACCTTACTTTACACAATGTCTACAAGTAAGGACCGCACCACAAGTTAAGATTGTCATAGCAACTCATTAATGCACCTTAACACCCTCCCCAATGCCATGTCATAACTTTGTGAAGTATCTCGAGTCATCCATAGTCCCAGCACCTTTTATTACATGTTACCATGTGGTATTTAAAAAAGTGAACCGAGTCCTAGCTATTTTTTGTATAATTTGACTTGCACATTTTGACTCTAGCCTTGTATTATCTGAATAGCCTTGAATTGCAAAATTTATTTATGCAAAATGTAGTTTTAGATGTAGAGGCGTTGGGAGGAAGTGCATTGCTATCTTTTCTTTTCTTTTTTGGTTGGCTTTTGACATTTTTTATTTAATTTGGCAAAACGAGCCCGCCGTCTTGCATCCTCAACTTGCATGTCCCGAGCTGCTCTCTTTTGCTTTATATATAGTTCTTGTAAGCATGCTTCACTCTTTGTCCTAAATTGCAAAGTTGAACAAGAGAGGAAAAGAAGGTTTACATATGAGATCATTGTTTGGTTGTGCACGTGCACATGCATGAGAGACATTCCACTTTAAGTTGAGGACCATGGAAACTTATATAGTTGGAGGATTTGGTGACCATGGATTCAATATATAAGATTAAATAACATCAATTGGGTTATTGGCTTTTGTTAATTTAATGATAGTTCCTTTATTTGGATACCTATTATCTACAATTATGGAGTGTTCTATACACTCGAAACATCTATGGAAATTGCAAAGTTGGTAATACCGTTTGTACTGATGGTAAATATTTGCATCACCAAGCTTAGGGTAGAAGCCAGTGTTCGGGAAAAGACGGGTTCGCTTCATCCTAAGGCCGGTTCATTTCAAGAAAAAACTTATTCAATTATATGTGGGCAGGAAGTACTTACCTGTAAAAAATATAGGTGAAAATGACTCGGACCGTTTAATTTGGATCATCCAAGGAGAATATCCTTCTCAACATTAAAATAGAAGGAGGATCTCCTTTTAGAATGATATGGAAAAGGATTTTAAATAATAAATATAACATATATATATATATTATATATATATTATAATACTTTAAATTAAATCTTAAAAGTTAAGTCTTTTTAAAGCTTTAACTTTAAAGGATGCATTGCAATTTGCCAAATGGCAGATGGACTCTGGAGTGACAAATCTAGCCTTGAAGTTTGAATATTTTAGATTTAATTATAATTAATTCTTAATGCACTCGACTGGCAGTAGCCAACTAACCACTATCAGTCTTCAGATGGGAGAGAGAGAGAGAGCTCTTGTAGACTTGTGATGATTAATCGTGAGCCTGCATGCAGTTGTGAGTGTTGCATTCAAGCTTGGCTTCCAAGTTCCTGCTTATTCTTGAGTCGTGATTGTGCCTGGGCCTGTGGGAGGGATTCAGGAGAGCGAGAGAGAGAGAGCGCTTAAGGCTCAGGCTTCAGCCGCTCAAGCCTCAGAGCCTTAGCCTTTAGGCCCTTAAGCATTGTGGGCTTGGCGTTGTGGCGGCTCTGTGGGCGTGGTGCTAAGGGCATGGCGCTGTGGGCGTGGAGGCTTCTAAGCATGCGCCATGGCGTGAGGCTTCTAACTTCTAAGCGTGGGCCGTGGCACTGTGGGGCCTGCCTGTGGGGGCGTGAGCCTTGAGGCTTCGGCAGTTCGGCATAGAGAGAGAGAGAGAGAGGGCGTCTGCGTAGGGGCGTGAGGCAGCGCTGCAGCTACCAGCAGGCTTCAGTAGAGAGGCGTCCGCCGTGGCCCATCAGGGCTGAGACTCTGAGAGAGAGAGAGAGAGAGAGAGAGAGAGAGTCCGCATGGGCCCGTTCGACGTCAGGGCTGAGAGAGAGAGAGAGAGAGAGAGAGGGCATCCAGCGTCCGCCGTGACCCGTTAGCCTTCAGGCTTCAACGGTCAAGTTTCAACCCTGGGGCCTGGGCGTGGGGGTGTGAGGCAGCAGGCTTCAAAGTTCACAACTTCACTGTTCAGCAGACTCGCAGAGAGAAAGAAGACACATTGGCAGACTCGCAGAGAGAAAGAACTGTCGCAAGATTGAACATATAATTTTAAACTAAGCATTGAGCAAGAAAGAAGATTTGGGCCCTGAAGATTGGTCGCGGCCCGCAAGCCCTGAAGATTGAGCAGAGTCCAGACTCCTACACACACACACACACACACACACACACACACACACACAGATTGTTGGCCTGGGCCCTGTACTCAGTACTATGTAGGGCCAGGCTGTTTCCTTTGACGGGGAGAGAGAGAGAGATTTGGGCCTCCAAAGTTCCATGCTTCAAGACTCAAGTTCATTGCTCAAGAGTCAACTTTCAAGTTGTCAACATTCTCCCTAAAATCACGATTGGCAAGTGGAAAAACAGCCTACAGGTAAGCACCATCTCGATTCTTTATAAGTTTATTATTCAATTTTCATTTTGCTTTAAGTTTTAAAGTTTAAAGTTTAGTCTTTTAAGTTCTACTATTACCAATGTAATTTCTAATTAAGTATTGGCATCACTCAATAAAGCAAAAGCATGCATGTGATCTCTTTTCTTTTAAGAGTGGTTGGTGAAATGAAAGATTAGTAACAAATTCTTTTTGTTATGTGTTTATTGATAAATTTGTGAAGGTTGAAGATAAAAAGAGACTAAAGATCTGAGGAGATTGGTTTTCAAAGGAACAAAGGCATTATAAAAGGTAGCAAATTTCAAGTATTATTAGCAAAGAAGGTAAGATCGAAACTACTCTTTTTATTTTCAAGAAATGGCACCTAAATCAAGAGAAAAAAGACAAGGAAATCTTCTTTCATGGGTCAGGATTGAACATATAACTAAGCATCCTTCTAAAAAGGTAAAAGAAAACACTAATAATATTGTGAAGTCATCTTCAATTAATGCATTGCCTTCGAATGAATCACTTGATAATATTTCACTTGAAGATAAGGCTGAACTTGAAAGAAAAAAAGAAGGACGTTTACTCTTTCAAGAGAATTGGCTTGACCAATTCAAATGGCTTGTTTATGATAGAGACGAAGTAAAAATGTATTGTAAGTATTGTTTAAAATATCCTCATCCACATAGTGCATATTCAAAAGGGGGATCAATAAATTTTTAAATTAGTAACTTAAAATCCCATGTTCGCACAACTTGTCATAAGTTTGCCATGGAAGCCATTTTGCTTGAAGGAAAAGATTGTATTGAAAAGAGTGTTAAAAAAATAAGGGAAATCAAAGATGAGGCATTACTTTCATTATTTAGAATTGCATATTTAATTGCTAAACAAAATTTGCCATTTTCAATTTTTCCTGAGATGATAAATTTGTTGCAAGATTGTCATGCACCATATACAACTAGTCTCTATAATGATGATAAGGCATGTGTTGAAATGATCTATTGCATGGCATCACATCTTATGAAAACCACAATAATGAAGGTTTCTGCTAGTCCATGGTTTGGTGTTTTAATTGATGAGTCCAATGATATCTCTTCACATGGACATATGGTTATTTATTTATCATATCTTGAGAGAGATTGCATTCCCAAGACAAGTTTCTATGGCATTATACGTGTGCATGATGGTACTGCAAAATCTTTGTTTGAAGCTATTATTAGCGAGCTAAAGAAATGTAAGCTAGACTTGTCTAGATTTGTTGCTTTTGGCTCCGATGGATGTTCCACAATGGTAGGAAAGAATAATGGTGTTCAGGCCTTATTGAAAAAACATATTAATCCATTTCTAACTTCAATTCATTGTGTTGCACATCGTAGTGCCCTTGCAATATCAAGTGTAGCAAAAGAGATGCCTTATTGTAAAAAGCTAGAAAGCTTATTAATGCCATAGCTTCTTATTTCAATGTTAGCACAAAGAGATTAGAAGGGTTGCAAGCTATGCAACAAGATTTGGCATGTCCCATTCTTCTACTTGAGCATACTTTTGATGTGAGATGGTTAAGTAGATATAGAGCCATTAGTAGAGTATGCAAGTCTTTAGATGCCATACTTGAGATCACAAAAAAAGAGGCATTGCATATTTATGAAGAATTGGCTGAATTTGAGTGTATTTATTGCTTACATTTCTTAGCTGACATTTTAAGAGGTTTAACAACATTAAGCCAAATGTTTCAAAAGGACTTTGTAGATGTCACAACTATAGATAGTCTTGTGAAGAATGAAATTATATCCATAACACAATATTACATTGATTGTCCTCCTCCTGATATGAATGCATTAAGTGTCGGTATATATGGATATGATATCCTTCCAGACTATGGGCATGGAAAAAAGGATATTTATATACATTAAGAGGTGCTTTGCATGGGAATAAGTTTTATGAGCATGATTTAAAACGTAAAATTAATGGAGAAGACTTTAATAGGGCCTTAGAATTTCAAGTTGCTTTTGCCAAGTCAGTGGTAAGTAACTTGAATTCTCGATTTGAAGATAATTCCGTGCTTAATTGTTTAAAAATACTTGTGCCTACACAACATCCAATACAAGAGAAGGCCTTAAAAAACTATGGAATCCAAGAAATAGATAAAGTAACTTCATTTTAGATAAAGTAACTTCATTTTATGGTTTTCCCAAAAAGTTGAATATAGAGGAATTCCCTGCAATGATAGAAGTTGATGAGTTTAAGAAAGAATTTAGAAATTTTAAGCATCAAGCTTCTAGAGATTGGATAAGATTCACATTACCAGAGGTAACTTCAGCACTTGCTTACAACAATATGTGGAGGGATGCTTATCGTAATGTTCTTACTCTTTGTCAAGTAGCTCTTGTCCAATGTTCGAGCATTGCTATTTGTGAGAGAGGTTTTAGTGCTCGAACTGTGATAAAGAGTAAGCTATGTAATCGTTTGGAGATTAAGAGTTTAGATGCATTAATGAAAATATTTATTGAAGGGCCTTCTAAATTCACTAATATGGAGTTCATTGAGAGTATGGACTTATGGGCTGAAAAAACACATCGACATTTATACACAGCACAAGGAATTTGCTCATTGATTTTGCAATAACTTTGCATATTCTAAGGGGCAATTGATTTTTTTATGGCCTATGATGATATTGAAGTCACTGTGCATTATTTGCGCTTTTGTTATCTTAAATTTTTTACATTTTTTCATTGACACAATTTCTTCTTTTTTCCTATATGTTTATTATATTTTTATAATGTAAATTTTGCTTTTTTTTTCTTTATGTTTAGTTCTTTATCTATGTTAAACTTATTTTTTCTATGTTCTCTTTCATGTTAGTTTTGTTTTCTCTTTTTGGTATCATGGTTGCTTCTTTCAATAATATATGCTTGTTTTTTAAATCTTTTTTTTTAAATTTTGCTTGTATTTCATGATATTCTCTTTCATGTTTTTTTTCTTTTTTTAAGAAAAAATAACTTCTTTTCTTTTGGGTTTTTGTTTTATACTTTCTTTTATCTTTGTGCTTATGATGTATATACTTCTCTGAGGCCATAGAGTCTAGACCCATTAAGAGATATAAAAACCACCTCTATACATTTATTTTTTAGTATTAAAAATTTAGATTAAAAATGTAGATTAAGTTTCTTAATGATAATAAAGGTTTTCATTTCTAAGGCATAAGAGAAGTAATTTAAAAAATTCCAAGAAAAACTTTGAAATAAAGATCCTTTCAAATAATAATAATAAGGTGATTATCTTTTCATTATATATTTAAAAGGGAATTAGACTGGTTCAATTTGTAGGATAAAAGGATTTGGACCGGTTCAAGTAGAAACGTAAAAGTTTTGGATGGTTCAAATTTTCCAAAACTTCTTTAGGCTAAGACAAGAAGGATCTATGTCAGGTTCACAAATTTTTTTTTCCCGAACATTGTATGTGGCACTTAATCTCCGAGGGGCGCGTCACGCTAGAGAGCATTTCAAGGCCTAGTGTTTGATGCACTAACGTACTAACTCGAGGTGAAATTGGCAATTGAATCTTTTGCAAGTACAAAGAGAAGATATTGGTAGACTGTAGGACCTAGGTGTGTTAGAGAGAGAGAGAGAGAGACAGAGAGAGATTAAGTGCCACATCTGTCACATATGGCAGCTACCCATGTAGCTCAACATTGTCTGAATTCTATACGTGTGTCTAGCAACTTGCATTTTGTCACGCAGGACCTAAGCATTGCTTTGGTGCATTGACTGTCCATTCATCCACCAAAGGAGAACACCACAAGCATTGCACCACTCCCTTTCCGGTCCATCAATCCACCAATTGCATGGCTTCGCCAGTTGCACAATCTTCGGTCTTCAGTAACTCAACAAATAGCAGGTTTAAGGCAGTATTCTCTTTGCCATTGGTCACTGTGCTTTCTGAACTTCATCTCCGATACGGACCGTGCCCCTAGGCCTGGAAGTAATTCTTGCAGCCTAAGGCGTCTTCTCTCTAAGCATTTCACCAACCTCAATCAATCTAAATTACAGTTCTGTAGAATTAACACCTGCTACTACCTCACATACTTGAAACAAGTTACAAGTGAAAAACTCAATAATCCCTCAAGAATTGACTCAGCCCCAGACCATCTAAGACTGGCATGCCGCATGCAGCTTCCAAAATGGCACTTACAATCAGACGGGCAGAAATGGAGAAGAGCCAATACCTTCCAATATTTGTAAAAAAATAAATGGAACTTTCAAGCATTTCGTCAATTTACAGAGGTATACAACTCGGGAGCAATGTGGATTATTGAAACTGTGGTATTGCTGTTTCCAGTTGCGGATCCCGAGCAATGAATTTACCAGGACCAGTAAAATGTAGTATGAAACCGTGAGTACAAATTGAGGAAAGTCATAATTTCATAATTTCGAGAGTTTGAAGCTGGGAAACAAAATCCCACTCTCTCCAGCATGCCTTCGATACATTCGCAGGATGCCCGATAAGTTAAGCTGTAACAATCCCCAAAGCAGTGACCTTTTGAGCGAGGGACTTGAACTCATCCAGATTGGCAAAGTCTGAACACAGATCCTGGGACGAGGATGGCCAGGAACATCTCATATTGTGAAGTGTTTGGCAGTCAATTGTCAATTTATGAGCTCTTGCGAACCTCGTACCAACCAACTTGCTCCTGCTTGCCAGACTCTATGAGAACTCATTACTGCTTGAGGTGGAGAATGCTTTCCGCACACTCCTTGGCTTCGAACCTCGTCCCCCGATGAATGCATTGCGATCAACCTCTCTGCTCGTTTGGTACTCGCTGCTAGATGCAGACGGATTCATCCCATACTCGCTTGTGTTTCCACTGGCTTCACTGCCGAATTCCTGACTTTCAAGAGCCACATGTCGAAATTTCCTCATCTCAGCTGTGTAGCTGGTGTTTTCATACTCTGTGCTCACAAAGGAAGATCCATAAACACTACTGTGACCAGGTTTAAGCCCTCTAGAAAGATCTGAAAATGAGGCATCATCCTCCAAGGCTCTGACCACCTGCTTGAGAAACACCAATGCACTGAGAATGGACTACACTTGCTTATAATGCTACATCGAAGCATATAATTACAACCAAAGGTAACCTTTCTTTAGAACCGATCACAGCAAAAGGACAACCACCAAAACAAAAGCCAGCAATCTAACATACTTGGCAAATTATTGCAGATGATAAATTGGCAAGTTTACTCCACATTCCCAAGTCCAGAAGAAACAAAGTCTGACCTGTCCCAATCTAGGGCGCTTATTAGCAGAGTGACGAATGCATGCAGCAGCAGCCTCAACCATGCGCATCATTTCCTTGGAGTCATATGCACCATCTAAAGCAGGATCTGCTACAATGTGCAAGTCTTCTTCCCCATTAACTTCTTGTTTGAACACAAGTCGTGCCTGCAGAATCAGCGTACCACTACATGTCATTGTCTACTTGAGATTGTGGCAGCTTGTATGTGCCCAGAGTGCTGTACATACCCATTCCACCAAGCTTTCTTCACCTTGTGGCTGAGATTGATCCACAGGCTTCCTTCCCGATAGAAGCTCCAGTAATACCACTCCAAATGAGAAGACATCTGATTTATCAGTAAGCTTTCCACTTGAAGCATATTCGGGAGCTAGATACCTGACCACAAGGTGAGACTAATATTAAAGGAGCACCGAGAGCTTGAGCAGATACACAAAACAGTCCACAATATGGCATACCCGAATGTGCCCATCACTCTGGTGGTTACATGGGTATTTGTGTCCGATGTAAGTTTTGCCAATCCAAAATCAGAGACCTAGTTCAAGAAAACGAGAGCAGATTCAGGATAACCCTTGCACAGTTGGGAATAATTTTCCAAAAGATGAAAAGAATGTCATTAGGATCCCAACTTGTGCTTCAAAATTGTTGTCCAGCAGAATATTTGAGGACTTTATATCGCGATGGATGATGCGTGGATGACCTGATCCACAAAATGTAAACATTTGGTTGCAATGCAAGTCAATATTTAGTATATGCCTTCCAAATTTAAATAGTGAGCAGTACTGTGCTAAAAGATCTACTCTGCAGTTCTCCATAAAATTGAAGAGGGTGAAGCAATGCTTAGAATCATCATGGAGGCGTGCTAAAAGCGTGATTGCTGAGCCAGCTACCCCCAAGCTAGAAACTTTCAACAGTGTGTCAAGATCCACCTAAGGTAAAAACCAATGCTTACAATCCTCATGGAGGTATGCGAGACCACGTGCAGCCCCACAAGCGATTTTCAGCCGAGTGGGCCAGTCCATGACAGGCCCTCCCTTTCTCCCTGAAGAAGATGCATACGGTATTAAGAATCTACAACATGTGCTCTTGCAAAATCGAGTCAGCTAAGGAGAGTGTGATAATACCATGCAGGTGATACTCTAGGGTTCCATTTGGAACATAGTCATACACGAGCAACCTTTGACTTTCTGCTATGCAATACCCAACCAGCGAGACAAGATGCCGATGATGGACCCTACTTATGATCTCCACCTCAGCTCGAAACTCCTTCTCTCCTTGGCCCCCACCTGCTTTGAGCTGCTTTACAGCTACCATCTGCCCGTCAGGAAGCACTCCCTTGTAGACAGAACCGAAACCACCCTGTCCTAGAAGATTTGATCTTGAAAATCCTCCAGTTGCAGTTGCAAGCTCCTCATATGTGAACCACGATTTAGAGTTCCCCAAGCCTGCAGATCCACCGTTAGGAGGAACAGGATCGTAGTCATTTCGTGGTGATGGAGGGACAGGTCGAGGTGGCGGCATTTTTATGAGGACCTCGGAGCCAGTTGAAGAGGGAGAGCACCATTGTTGCTGTCTCATGTCTGCCCCATAATATGAATCTGTGGCCACCAAATTGGACGAAAAAGACAACAGCGAGACACGAATTGTGAAATCAAGGTCTATCACAACGACAGATCTCAATCGATTTCATGTATTCAGGTGCAAATTGGACAATGCGCATTAAGTAGGTATAACAGGTGTAGATCAAAGAATGCGGTTCTCTGATGCCAAACAAGGAACACAAAAGACCTAAGCTAAGCTGATTGAAACAACAAAATGCAAGACTGAGATACCTTTGTAATGAGCGGGGGGACCCCCTGGTGGACCATAGTAATCTCCTGTGTAGTAGTCCTTCTTCTTCTTCTTCCTGCAGCAAAGGCAGTAGAGTAACACTACGACGACGGATGCAGCAATGAGACCTGCGACTCCGATTCCAATCAAAGCCGTGCCGGAGACTTGTGACGACGGAGAGGTGGTGGAGGTGGGGGTGGAGGTGGAGGTGGTGGAGGGGGTGGTAGGGGTAGTGGTGCTGGCCTTGGGAGGGGGAGGGGGAGGGGGTGAAAGAGAGGCAGGGGGAGGGGGGGAAGACGAAGAAGATGTGGGAGGGGAGGGAGAAGATGTGGGAGGAGTGGATGTGGTGGTGGAGGGGTGTGGGGGGCTGGAGGCAGAGGAGGAAGGGGGGGGAGAAGGTGGAGGGGGGTTTGATGATGATGCTGGTGGTGGTGGTGGTGGTGATGCAGGTGGGGGGGAGGATATAGATGGTGGAGGGGAAGATAATGATGGTGATGATGGCGCTGGGGCAGATGCTGGAAGAGCAGGGGGCGATGGTGATGAAAGAGGGGGTGTGGCAGCAGGGGGTGAAGGAGCAGGGGCAGGGAGAGACATGGAGCCCAAGTTGTGCTTCCTTCTGAGGCACAAGCAGAGGCTAAGGTAAGGCCCTGTCTCAGAATTCACAAACTCCCTTCTTCCTGACTGATTTACCCAAATTCGACAATCTAATGCTGCAAAGACTTCAATATTTCCTTGAGCAGAGAGACAAGAACAAGCAGACGGAGACACTAATCAAATTCAAATGTGTGTGTGTGATGTGTGTGAGGCTGTCCATCTGAATCGTAAAAGCAGAGAGAAGACTATCGAGAGAGAGAGAGAGAGAGAGAGAGAGAGAAGAGGAAGGCTATACTCTCCGTCTGAATAGTACTAAAAGCAGCGAAGACTCTCCCGCCATGTCTCCGAGTCCCCCCCCCCCCCCCTTGCCCTCCGAAGAAAGGCGCATTTCCAGTCAGAGACCACTTCTTCCTTCCTAAACGGACAGGGGGTCCCCGTCCCCTCTGCCTCCCCTCTCTAAGCGTGTGTCTGTGTTTTTCTGAGATGAGATGGATCACACGTGGAACACGTCTCATACTATGTGGCATTCCGGCCTCGCTTTTCAAGTTCGGGATTTCGGAAACTGGGGCTCTGTGGGGCACCAGCTCCCCCCGGGGTCTGCGGAAAGCATGGCCGTGACCGCCAAAATAGCCCTGACCTCCAAAATAGCCAAGATAGCCCTGAGTCCTGACCTGTTTACGTAGCTCGCCAGCAATTGATGATGCCACATCGGAACTCAATCAGACGCTTGTTGAAGTCAATCCCGCGAATGACGCCACGCAACGTTGACGTTGCTTGCGACTCACGAGGCTGAAAGTCAAGGTGGTCTAGCTAGCAAGTCTCTAGCATGGCAGTGCGCACAGGCCCAAATTCCTAACAGCAGGCGCAAATTGATGATCTCAATTTCTCAAAGGCTAACTTTTATTGCAACTGGAAAACGGGAAATTTTTATAGGTTGGGACCACAACTAACTTGGGATGACTTTGGAAAGTCTCGTATTTTAACTGTGTTGACAAGTGGAGCCAGGTTTAGGTTCTAGGATTTTACTTATTAAACAATTTGAGGGAGGGTGGGTATTGCTAATTTTGCCTACTCTTTTGGGGATCCTCATGCTACTTGGGTGGAGAATAGTTGCATAGTGCATGGCTCTTATCAGACCTGCTTGGGTGTAACCATATGCATTTGGCTCACCCCACCCATATGCATTCACATTTTTCCACTTCTCAAAGATAATGGGAATAGCACCTAGAGCAGACGCTACCATGCCATGTAAACAAGCTGAAATACCTATTCATGTATGCTTTTTTTTATAGATTCATTAAAGTGCCTCCTTCAAACATGTCGACCTAGGATACATCTATACTCTCACTAATAGGACTATGGGCCTCTAGCATCTACACGCCAAGCAGATGGTCCTAGCTCATTGGATGTTCTCTTCATAAGGAATTCTCTTATCAGGGAGAATAAAGGGCTTACAGATGCACTTCATGGCAAAGTGACAATGGGATATAAGGGTCATCCTCTCATTCTACGTTCATGGATACAGCCTTCACCTGACTTGTGTGGAGAAGGATTTATCCCTCACTTTCTACTTTCTTTCAACCAATGGGCAGGCTAAATGGTCAATCGTTTTCTTATTATTCTTAACAAACCCCTCTTTCTACAATATTTGCTATAGAGTTTTCTCTCAAGGGCAACACCTCCTTCTCTTCAAAGAGGGGGATTACGAACCTTCACAAGACTTCAAGTCATAACCTATCATGAGGTACAAAAATGGCACAATGGAAAGGCACACAAGATATATCAATAAGGAATCCCTTGTATTCATGATATCAAAAGATACCAAATTGAGGCACATCTCAGGAGTACACCCTCGTGATATTGCACATGTGAGGGTTCACCACCGAGTATAGGGAATCACACATAAAGTGGAAACCAAGTAGAGCTCAAAGCCACTACTACTCTCTATATAGGTGTTTCTGGCTCCAATACTATGGTATAGCTACAAAGCCCATAGCCTTACACTCACCCCCACTTAATGGATTGCTGTCCTCAGCAATCTAAGGGTGGTTTCCTTGACTCATTCCGGGGTCTTAACACAACTCGTGCTATCAAGCTAGTCAATGTCCCACTGTAGGACTTAACTCATTAGCGGGGGTCTTAACACAACCTTTTCTATCAAGCTAGTCAATGTCTGCTACACTACGACTGGGGGTCTTCATTCTATCAAGCCGATCAAGGTCTATCCATCTAGACTTAGTTCTTTTTATTATTTTGTATTATAGTCCATCCTCGAATCACTTACATTTGAGGAGTGGAGGCTTCATAGTCCTAACTTGATGGGACTTGGCGCTTATGGCTTTGCATAAAAAGCTTTGTAGGTTCGATCCCAAGTTGTTGCGATGTTGGGGTCAAGGCATGGTGGTGCCGTAGTAGCCATGTTGTGCCATGCCTTAAGGGAGGCAGTCCATTGACTTGCTCCTTGCACCGTTCCTCCCTTTCTTCGCACCATCATCTTAGGCCTCGGGGACATGGGTCTCTTGGTTTGTTTGCGAAGACACTTTACCCTCATCGCCAAGTCAAGTACTTGGGCTGTTTTCCTTGGCCTCTTTACTAGAACTTTCTTGCTTGCCTTGAACTTAGACAAACCAGTTGGTTCAACTTGCCTTCTCGCACGGAAGCTATAGTCATGGTGCATGGCACCCCTTTTCCTCTTCTTAGCCTCATTTGGAGTTGAAGTTCTCAGGGGGGGAATGGACTAAGTCGTCATACTTAGCCCAAAATTTGGGTTATAAGAGTATAGGTATCATTGAAGTTCTTGGGGCGATGCCCATAATTGGAGTGCTTGGTGTATCGTGAATCCATAAGATTGGGATGACAACTCCTTGCATTGCTTGCGATCTGAATGCCAAGATCTCAATCTTTACTAGCATTGAGTATGGTCCCAACACGTTCTATAGTCCAAAGAGATTCACCTTAAGAGTAAGTTGGAGGGTTCTCCAAGACTCAACTAGCAAGGTTTCCTTCCATGATACTAAGTTACCTTGATTGAACTATATTGTAAGTACTCCCTTATGCTCTCCCTTGTTTGAGGCTCTATCCTCTTATTCATTTTGTCCAAGCTTGTAAGTGTTTGCCTCTTCAAGCTCAAAGGTGTAGCCAATGACTTCATTGTTGAAGCGCACTTGGTTCCTACTTTGATCCAAGTTAGCTGGGATGGGATGTAGCCTTAAATAGAAAGCTTGGTTTGCTTCATCTTTAGCCACGAGTTTAGCTTGGGGGGTTTTGGAAGCATCTTTATTCTCATCGCTCATCTCGGCTCTAGCAGCCTGCCTCCGTTTCTTGGCGTTTGGTTTTGCCTTCTTTTTCGTCTCATTCTCATTCTCCTCATTCTCTATCTTTCCTTCTTCTTTTCGGCCTACTTCGCCTAGTTCTATCCTTTGCTCCTCTTCTTCCTTCTTGTTCTTGCCCTGAGTCTAAGCCATCTTCTATCTCTTCTTCTTTGGCCTTCATGCCTTGATCTATATTTTATTGCTCTCCTTGTTGTAGTCTATCTTCTTCCTTTGGCTTCCTAGCTCTCCATACTCGTTCTTCTAACTTGGTTCCTCCACCTCTTTCTACTTGATCAATCTTTTTCCTAACTTTCTTCTTCTTGTTTTCTTCTACTTGCTTCCGCACATCTTGCTCTAGCTTCTCTTTCTCTTCTAGCTTCTTCCTAGCTAACTCTACTTGTTCTTCTATCTCTTTTCTTGTTTCATCTTTTCTTGGTCTTCTCTTTTCTTCTTCTTTCCTATCATTTTCTTCTATCTCATCCCACACTTTCATGATTTTCTCCTTTAACTCTCTTCCTAGTCTAACATTTTTGAACTTTGTGGGTTTTGTTGGTCGTTGGAGTTGGGGTTGTTGGGGTCGAGGTGTTCCAAGATCTAGGCTGAGCTCGTCCTCGCCCTTTGCTTCTCCTTTGGGGTGTTGGGGCTGAGTTGTTCCAAGATTTGGGCTGAGCTCATCCTCTCACTCTTTTTTGTTCTTCTCTTCTAACTCTTCACTTCTTTCTTCTCCTTTACCTACATCATCATCCAAGGTAGAAGTGTTGGTTCCATGTAGCAAATGCCCTGCCCAAGGTGTTCTCGCCCTTCCATTCTCATCTTCTAAGTCTATCTCTTCATCTACTTACTTCATCATCATCCTCTTCATCAAAGGCATCCCATGCCTCACAAGAGGGTGTCAACCTAGTCTCGCCCTCCAGAGTAGGGGTATGTGTTACAAATCTTCACGAGACTTCAAGACATAACTTGTCATGAGGCACAGAAATGGTACAATGGAAAGGCACACAAGATATATAAATAAGCAATCATTTTTATTCATGATATCGAAAGACACAACATCGAGGCACATCTCAGGACTACACCCTCCCGACATTGCACATGTGAAGGTTCACCACTGAGTATAAGGGATTACATGTAAAGTGGGAACCAAGCACAATCCAATATCACTACTACTCCCTATATAGGTGTTTTTGGCTCCAACACCATGGTATATCTACAAAGCCCATACCCTCACACTCACCCCTACTTAATGAATTGTTGTCCTCAACAATCTTAGTTTTCTTGACTTGTTTCAGGGTCTTAATACATATCATGCTATCAAGCTTGTCAGTGTCTGTTGACTCATTAGTGGGAATCTTAAGACAACCTTTTCTATCAAGTTGGTCAGTGTCTACTGCACTATAACACTTGGGGATCTTAATTCTATCAAGCCAACCAAGGTCAACCCATCTAGAATTAGTTCTTTTTATTCTTTTTCATTGTAGTCCACCCTCGACTCACTTACATTTTTTAGGAGTGGAGGCTTCATAGTCCTAACTTAATGGGACTTGGTGCCTATGGCTTTGCATGCAAAGCTTTGTAGGTGCAATCCCAAGTTGTCATGTTGTTGGGGTCAAGGCATGGTGGCGCCATAGTAGCCATGTAGTGCCATCCCTTAAGGGAGGCAATCCATTGAGTTGCTCGTTGCATTGTTCCTCCCTTTCTTCACGCCGCCACCTTAGGCCTCGAGGACTTAGGTCTCTTGGTTCATTTGTCAAGACACTTTGCCCTCATCGCTAAGTTAAGAACTCATTCTCTCCTTTTTTTTTCTTCTCTTCTAACACTTCACTTCTTTCTTCTCATTCACCTACATCATCATCTAAGATAGAAGTGTTTGGCTCCATGTAGCGAATGCCCTATCCAAGGTGCTTTGCCCTTCCATTCTCATCTTCTAAGTCTATCTCTTCATCTACTTAGCGCAAGTCAATACTTTTGTAAAAGAGTGCAAGCGCACCATGATTTTATTTAAGGAGCGTTGGGCTCTCACCCGTGCAATTTGTAAATGTAGACAGGTGGTGGAAAGGAAGCTAGGAAGATAGAAGGACAATGGGAAAAAGGGCCTAGGCCACGACCGGCCATGCAAAAAAGGGGATAAGGGGATGACCGCCCAAAAGGGATTTAGGGTTTTGTATATAAAGTTGAAAAGTGAATGAGAGGCTCATTCTTGTGTGTGGCCAAAAGTGGCTCTCCTCTTCATCATCATCATCATCATCATCTTCTTCTTCTTCTTGCTTGCTTGAGCTTGTGCTTGAGAGAGGGAGTGTGAGAGTGTGAGGGAGTAAGTGTGTAAGGATGAGGGACTGAGGAGGAGAAGCTCTCCATCTTCTCCTCTCTTCTTCTCTTCTCTTCTCTTCTCTTCTCTTCTCTTGCTCGCGGCAATGGAGCTTGGAGCTTGGAGCTTGCTTGAATCTTGCATTTGGATCGTGGAGCTATCGAAGTGCGTGGGAAAGGAGGTAACTCAACTGGCATGGAGGTAAGCTCACTACACCCATAGACATGGATGGCGCGTCGGCTATGTGAGAGGTAGCCATTAGTGCTCGGCTTGGAACGCTTGAAACAATAAGCGGTCCATGGGTCTTGGCGGTTGAGCGAAAGCTCCCACATTTTGGTTCCGTTGCCGAGACCAACGGATTCAAGCCTGGAGCGCTTGCACGCTTTGAATCAAGCATTGAAGTAGGGTTTTCCCCAAAGCGGTGCTTGAGGCAGATAGGTAGGAAGCGAGGGAGTTTGAATAGGTATTCGATCTCCGTAGCAAGTAGGTTTTTATTGTTTTGGACTTGGAAAAGTATGGTGGAGTAGTGTAGGTATTTTCCTTATGATTTTTTCTTGCATTTAGAAAGGATAGGAGCAAAACATTGGAGCAAACAGTAGGGTTTTCTATTGATGTATACTAGGCTGAAACAGGGAAAATAAGGGCAAAAAATGAAATTTTGGGCTAAATGTTAGTAAGGGAAGCAAGATTAAGGTGAATGTAGGCCTGGGCAGGGTGATAAGGGGCCAGGAGTGGCAAGAAAGGCCACATTTCGCATAGCAGGGTTTCAGGAGAGCAGGAGAGAGGAAGAGAGCTTCATCGTGTGGACTTGCTTTGATCTAGTCATCTAGGAGTTATTCGGCCAACCCAAGTAATTCCACATCTTCCACTGCATGAGTAGGTTGGATTTGGAGTTGCTCGATTAGTAGGAAGGCCTCCATCGCTCGGTGCAACGAATTTTTTGAAGTCCAGTAAAAAAACACGTCGCGCTGGGCCCGTCCGAGTGATGGTGATTCTGGGCCAAGTCTCAGAATCGGCCCTTGGACCGCTCGTCCATTCGACCCTCGGATCGCTCGGTCATTCGGCCCACTACACTCTCACGCCTTTCACTCGGCCCATCCAAGTGAAGCATTTGGACCAAATTTGAAATTTGGCCCTCGGCCCTACCGACTCGGCCCACTTGACTCGGCCCACCTGACTTGGCCCTCGGCCCACTCAGACAACCAGACTCGGACTGGCCGAATTTGACATTCGGACCAGTTACATTCGGTACCTATTGGGCTGAATTTGGATTTTTTCAAATTTTAACCTATAGACCCTGAAACTAACCGAGAGACCATATAGAGTCGAAACCATATCATAGATCGATCACTGGGCTGAAATCTAGAGCAAGTAGTTCAAAACTTGGTCCTTCAAATCATGCATATGGCGTTTACTGTAACGGCCCCGTGGGCTGGGGGGGAGTGCCCCTCCCCCCCCCCCTCGCCCCCTCCGGACCCCCACAGAGGGGGCTCTGTCCCCCTCCGCACCTCTCCCAAGTAGGTTGGAGAGAAAATGCGCACCATGATAGGTCCTCCAAATTAGACCCTAGTGTAGTAATGGCTCTACACAGGCATGGATTCTCACTTGCAAAAGAGCAACCAAAAGCCCATACCCGAATAAAGACAAACAGAGACCCTAGAACCTCAATGGGCCAATCTAGCCAACAAGGGCAAAAAGGCCACACTGCATCTAGTCAAAGTGAAAATCAACAACATCAAGCTGCAACTGCGAGGATGACTAGATATGACAGTCCTGCTGACGATAGATGCCCCTTGAATATCACTGCACAGATGATCCAAGACATCAGTGGAGAATCCACATCTGGTCGTGTAGTTGGGGACTCAAGGGCATTTGTTAGAAGGCTTAAATTTACAAGCCAAGACCCGGAAGATGAAGACATAGTACCACCTGCTTATCTTACGGTCAAACTCACTACGAAAAGAGAGCACACTGTCGATGCTTTGATTGAAGAAGGAGCAGATTTTAATATTTTGACCTATGAAGCATGGACACTGCTAGGCCAACCAAAGCTCACACCGACTCTTAGCCCTTACGGGGGACACCCACAAGCACTCATAGGGAAGTGCAAAATCCTTGCGACAATTGAAACTGAAAGCTTGCCTATCCTATTTCATGTTCCTCCAAATAGTGCTAATTGTGGGAAGGAAACCCTCCTTGGAAGACCCTTCAAAAGGGTGACCAAGTGTGATGCCGACTATGTAGCACAGAGGATACACCTGATACTACTCGGTGTGAGGATAGTCACAACCTTTAGCAAGGGTGACCTCATTGAACCTCGAGGGAAAGGCAAGGAATGTGCTGACATAACAGTCAAGCCTACTAACGAGAGCAAGGACTTGTTGGAAGAGTTGATACAAGCACAGGTTGAACAACGAGAACCAGTGAGTGAGGCCATGCCTGAAACAAGAAGGTCAGGAGACAATGCCAAGGACGGGCTTTGGACTTACAAATATCGTAGAAGACCCTAAAAGAAGCCCAAGCCTTATAGACGAAGGCATCGATGGAGGGTTAGCACAATGACGTGATGGATATCCAAAGCGTTGCTTACGTGGTCAAGGATATTAGCAGGTAACTGATGGATTTGGATGCCAAAACCCCTGCTAAACTTCCTTTGTCGACTGAAGGCCAAATCATATCAAGAGCAAAGAAGAGTAGGAGGAGATCTAAACGAAAAACCAAGTCTCGAGTCAAAAGCATTGGAGTGACTGAGCCCCTCACAGTCGAAATCAAGAAACCAAACGAGACTAATCGGAGGGTAGATCCTTAGCCTAGCGTGCTTGACAAGTAGATATCAGATGTAATTGTTGAGGATACACAAAAGGCACTAGTGCCCAAGGAGCCTTTGATTCCCCAAGAGGATAACATGCATCATAGGCATAACATTGCTCATGGCAAGGTTAAATGCTCAATAAAGCAAATGGTAAAATCATCTAACAGCCATGAGCAAATTTTCCAGCAGTGTCGGAGCCACTTAGGAGTCCCAAGTCTCCTACGCCCTCTTTCCCTAAACGGACACAGGAAGCACAACAACAGTCATCAAGTGCAGCTGCTCAATCCCAATCTCTATCTCCATCTAAGCTTCCAAATGTCCAAGAGGTGGGACATGACACCATCCGTAGCTCTCGGCCCAAGGATATGCTTGTGCAACCTACTGTGACTAGATCAACTCAATGCCATTTCCCCTGTTTTGGGAAGAGCAAGAACATCTTGACGAGCACTATAACAGGCTCCTACATGAATGCATGCAACTCACCTCTGACGAGGAAGCCGACGAACTACACTTAACTGTAACATTCAATTATGTGCTCTGCCAACCAAATCTCTTAGTAGAGAAACTAAAGCGACAATCAGAGGGTCAAAGTCAATTTGAAAAACATTGGGTTGAAAACCGTGTTGCAATGGCCGAACTAGGAGCCCAAATTATGACAGTCTCAGAGGAGCGATTAGCCAAATGGCGATCTCAAAGAGACCCAACCTATGTGGCACCAACTTCCTTTCGAGTGGTGCTGACTGCCATTCAAGGTACGGACTTAGCTGGATCTAGCCAAGAGAACTCTCTGGCTGATAAGGTTCTCACTGAGGAGGAGCTACATGTTGCAAGTAGACTCGGACAAGATACCATGATACTTGACGTTGCAAAATACCTGATGTTATTATGAAGGTTTCCACGAGTACTAGATACGTGTGCCACACTCCAATACAATCTTGAGTTCTACAATTGGTTTTTATCCTCGTGAAGTGACATGGATTCGTAAACATGTACATAAATACACAATGAATTTTGTGACCCTGTATAGATAATATCAACACACACAAGCAATGATAGTCAAGCGCAGGGAGAAGAGTTGGGTTTGACAGGTTGAGCTCCTCAGGTCCTCCTCTAACCACACATTTAGAAGTCGTGTGACCTTTCCCGCCTCCAGGAGGAGGGCATGCAACCCTCATTATCGCCATACGAAGCTCTGACCAACATCTCTGATGGTGTAGATGGGGCACCGTCCCTTTCTATACACCTTTCCCCTTTTTCGGTCTATCCTTCCAGGGATGAGCCTTGCTCCACTCCATGATGACCACTCCATGTAACTTAGCATAAGCCAAGATCTGCTAATGGCTGGAGGCAAAATGAACATCAACAGGGGGCTGTCCCTCTACAACAAAAGCTGCATGCCTCACCTCACCCCTCCTTGTTATATGCGTTAGATAACCCACTGTATAATCCCTTCCATGCGGATAGTTTTATCCTGCCTCAGGGCCTAATCCTTGGTTCGCATTTTGTAGGTCCCCCTATGGTAGCCAACATGGAGCACCCAATGCAGTTGGCTTGCAAGGACGCTATTCACCGTCGGAGGGAGCATGCAGCACAAGCTCCTCCGCCGAAACGCTACGTACCTACCCTTAAAAGGTATGCAAAGAAATGAGGCCCCAAGCGATACCGCCCCGGACATAGGCCAAAAACTCCCCAGGCCAAGGGAATAGGAGCTCAAGGGAATGCCCGGGGAGTGGCAACCCCGACCGTGCAGGCCCTTCCCAAAAGCTCAGGCCCTAGGTGCTCCAAAGAGGAGAGGGCAGCTCGAGACAAGCAAGAATTTGATGCATTGTTCAAAAGCATTTTGGAAATAGTGGTGGCCAGGGACTACACCATTTAGGTCCCGTCCGACATCTTCCCCACCAGCCTCACAGGAGCCCCTCACCAGTAGAGCCTTAGTCGCCTGACCACCCGGACTCGCCCCGCCTCTTACAAATGGAGTAGCCCCATGTTGTATAAAAGGCTTTTCAAATGCTACCTGGCCATGACTTTTTGTGTCTAAATGGTTAAGTACTGACAAGTTCCCCAATTGTAGAAACTTTTCATATCTGCGTTTAATATATTTCATGGCTTTAGCAAAAGAAAAAGATAATTAAGCATAGGGGATAAGTATCTAAGTCAATACCATGGAATTCAGATAAGTGATGTCTCCTAACGTTGCACTGGTTTATTATAGTTGCAGCATGTGCCGTGCATGTACTCTCATGAAGTGACAAGTGGATGCAAGATGACACAGGTCTTTGTGGGAAAGTGTTCAATATCCAAGACATCGCAAGACCGCCAACCCCACGAAGAGCCACGACAAAGCCACGCTGCCAAAACCAAAAATCACCCTTGCTGATCACCCACATCGCATGGCCCAAAGCATGATCATAACCACTTTCTCTTTCTGGGTTACACTCTACACCTACACCGGGCACTCATGGCAGCTCTTACCTCACTTGTACCAACATCGCACGTTCCAAAGAGAGTTGCAAAATCTCAAGTGTATCTCCCCATCTTAACAACTCCTTCTCCAACAACGAGGCTAAGACACACTCATTGTTGTAATATCCAATTCCTGAGCCTTCGAAGCTTGACATTTCCCAACCCATTGAAAGGCTGATAGCCTCAACATATTGCAATGGTTGTACTCAGGCAACGCAAAAAAAAAGAAAGAAAGAAAGAAAGAAAGAAAGAAAAAAGAACAAGTAAAAGAAAAAAAAAAGAAAACGAAAAAGGAAAAAAGAAAAGAACGAAAAGATAAGAAGCACCCATGATCACAGCACAGCACCTACGGGGTCCTCAAATTAGGTACGTCCAGTGACCTTGGTCGGCTGGCTCCGTCCCTAGTCCCCTAGCCCTTTAACATCACCCACAATTGTTCAAGGCACATCAAGGGCAAGACATACCTAGGGAGCTTGTCTTGCCTATGGTTAGACCTATCACCCTGACCCATTCGCATGATTTCCTCTTGCACTTTGCCTTAATACCATTGCAATCAATCGTGGTAAGCACTGCACGAATGGCCATGAAAGTACATTGTCCTCATCACGTAGGTCCAATAGCTACCAGCTCTATCGAAAGTGTGGTGCCCCTATGTTCAATTATGCTACGTCGTGTAGTCACAACACAAAGACTATCTCATACACCTTCACGTGTACTTCTTCTCAACATGGACAACCTTGCTTCACCCCCACGTTGTTACGAGAAACCAGCCTGCGGTCTTCTAACTACGTAATATCTAAGTATGCACGAGCACTCACATAATATCTGCACCAAAATATATACACAATTTGGGTCCTCAAGTGCAATACAATACTCTCAGCTTGCTTAGAGTTCGACATGTCTCCCAAACTAATTGAACTACGTCTTGTGCATGATAAAGAAGACTAGCACTACCCCTAGGAAGAGACCACCTATGAGAGGTTTTCAATTGCAGGTATTGAAGATTCCAACGAAAGTGTCATTCACTCTTCATCGACACAACTCTGAATTCTTATCCTTTATCATCCTGCAAGCCCGCCAAGAATCTTCATGTGTAGAATTCCCAACAAACCAACACTTGTGCTGGCCATCAGTGCATCCCCAACAAAGAATAGCCCTACTACCAACTCCAACAACCCTACCACTAGCCACCTAGGCCACCAACGTGCCCCCAACGACCTTCCTCCACACCACCACCAACACTCCTCCATGGCAACCATAGATGTCCCTTCCACCCACGTCTTCAGTGCATGCCAAAGCCTGCTATCTACAACGGTGAGTGCCATGGGACTGTCACTCGTCTAGGAGGGGAGTAATGTTAACTGTCAGGCGAACAAGGTGGAAAATCTAAAGCAGAAGACAAAGGCCAATGCAAAAGTGAAATAGAAGATGAAGGCATGCCAAGAAAAATCTGGAAACACAAGAAGCATAGAAAAGTCCTAAATAAGGGAAAAAGGCGCACAAGGAAAAGCGCAAGTTAATACTTTTGTAAAAGAGTGCAAGCACATCATGATTTTATTTAAGGAGCATTAGGCTCTCACCCGTGCAATTTGTAAATGTAGATGGGTGGTGGAAAGGAAGCTAGGAAGATAGAAAGACAATGGGAAAAATGGCCTAGGCCACGACCGGCCATGTAAAAAAAGGGGATAAGGGGATGACCGCCCAAAAGGGAATTAGGGTTTTGTATATAAAGTTAAAAAGTGAATGAGAAGCTCATTCTTGTGTGTGGCCAAAAGTGGATCTCCTCTTCTTCTTCTTCTTCTTCTTCTTCTTCTTCTTCTTCTTCTTCTTCTTCTTGCTTGCTTGAGGTTGTGCTTGAGAGAGGGAGTGTGAGAGTGTGAGGGAGTGAGTGTGTGAGGGTGAGGGACTGAGGAGGAGAAGCTCTCCATCTTCTCCTCTCTTCTTCTCTTCTCTTCTCTTCTCTTTTCTTGCTCGCGGCAATGGAGCTTGGAGCTTGGAGCTTGAGGATGGAGATTGCTTGGAGCTTGCACGTGGATCGTGGAGCTACCCTAGTGCATGGGAGAGGAGGTAAGTCAACCGACATGGAGGCAAGCTCACTACACCTGTAGACATGGATGGCGTGTCGGCTATGTGAGAGGTAGCCATTAGTGCTCGGCTTGGAACGCTTGAAACAATAAGCAGTCCATGGGTCTTGGCGGTTGAGTGAAAACTTCCACACAACATTGCAAATGATGGTTTATTTTGCTTGCCCTTGTGATTGGTTGCATATGTATTCATGATTGACAACTAACCAAACACATAGCTCAGTGTCGTGGTTAAAGCTTTTGTGTCATTGATGTGCAAAGGAAGGAGATAAACAAAGAAGGCAATGTAGAAGAGGGAACAAATAAGGGGTATAGACAAGAGGAGGTAGTGAAGAAAGAGGGGAGGAAAGAAGTAGAATATCCCACACCCCATTCCCAGTACCCCAAACATGTACACAACCACCACACTCTTTACCCACCCCCTTTTCACATGTCACTCATCTTAACACACATTAAACCCTAACCAATTCACTCTCATACTCATCACCCTAACTCGCAGACACCTATTTTTCTTTCACATCCAAACCCTAACTCCCACACCTCTCTTCACTCCCACACTAAAGCACTCTTGGAACTTAGCACTCACACACTACCACCACACTCACTCCACCACCTCAACCCTATCTCATTCACTCGCACCATCTCACTCACTAGAACCACCTCACTCACACCACTCAACCCTAGCCACTCACTCGCACCACCACAACCCTAACTCATTTACTCGCACCACCTCAACCCTAGCTCATTCACTCACACTGCCTCATTAACTTGCACCTCACTCACTCGAACTACTTCCCTCCTTCGCACCACCCCTCACTCACACCACCTCACTCGCACCACCACTCACTCACACCACCTCAACCCTAGCTCATTCACTCGTATAGCACCACCTCATTCACTTGCATCTCACTCACTCGAACCACCTCATTCATATCACCTCAACCCTAGCCACTCACTCGCACCACTCTCACTTGAACCACCTCTCTCACTCACACCGCTTCCTTCACACCACTCACTCAAACCACCTCATTCACACCACCTCACTCATTCGAACCACTCACTCACACCACCCCAACCCTTATCCCTCACCCTCACACCCATAAACCCTAACTATCACTCAAACCACTCACCTCTCACTCGAACCACCACACCTTACTCACACATAAGGAACATTTACACACAATACTATACAAGCCCACTCACATCTCACTTATCCTTCACTCATACTCACACCTCACTCATACTCCTCTCTCACTAATCCCCCACTTACTCATCCACACTCATCTCTCACTCATCCCTACTCACTCATCCTCCCTCAACTATCTCTACTCACTCATCCTCCCTCAACTATCACTAATCACCCACTCACACTAACCAATCACTCCCACACTTACTCACACTCCTACTTACACACACACTATGCCTCAAGGCAGCTCACTCATACTTGTCTTACTCACCTTTTAAATTTAAACCTCTTGATTTATGTATTTGCATCATTGTTCGGTCCTTACTTGCCATATTATTAGCATGACATGGCTATGATACTTTGAAGAATTGCTTGCACCCATGCACATTGCATTGGAAAGGAAGAAAGCCTAATTTTGCACACCTCACTCTTGCAAGTTTTTGAATCAAAGTGTTGCAAAGTGCCTTGATAACTTGTGGGTTTTGAAGTCAAGATTTTGAAGTAAATATCTTAATGACTTAAGAACTCAACAAGGAGCTTGTTAAACTAAATTACCACCTCATCATATTGCAAAGACCTAGCACACATTGCACATAGTATCTAAGCAACCTTGGCAACACACTTTGGGTTGACATTACCTTAGGTCATTTAGGATAATAGTTCACAACCACAATAGTCACTTTCACATCTACATATAGAACACACTGCAAGTCATTAGGGGGAGAATCATCCAACCAAGCCACCATCACCATGTGCTCCATTCCAATCATTACAAGGGCCTGATGAGTAAAATATTGTCAACCAAGCTATCACAAGTCCTAATTTGACAAGCCTAGAGAGTTGAATAAGAACACCCACAGTAAGAACCACACAAGTCCATTGCAAGAAGAGTTGAAGAGTTTGTCATCTGGCTATTAAGAGCCTTGCACTCTATTGACGTGCCTCATGGTGGACTCAACCTCAAGTCTCGAAGTCCTAAAACTTGATGACTCAACATAAATGAGTGAATATTCCCATCCATCTATCCATTCACATATAACCAAAACTAGAAACACAAGAGCCTAGGCCATGGCTAGCAGACTAGATGGTGATAGATAAATTTCCAAGGGCTCACCTTAGATGCATTGAGTGTAGCATCACTCGCATGTATCATGACTATCCAACATGCAAGGTTTCATATAGTACCCTAACTAGGTCTACCATGCCTAATATATGAAAGGTACAAGCCACAAACACTGACCCAAAAGATGGAGCTAATCCCTCTTGCATATCTTAGGGTCAAACTAACTGCCAAGTGAGAGCTCATCATTGACACTCTCACAGACAAAGGTCTAGATTACAACATCTTGACCTATGAGGTATGGACTAAGATCAGTCAACTTAAACTCATCCCACACAACCAATGCAGCTATCAAAACGTATGGAGGATCAGCCTATTCCTCTTAGGTGTTGGGGATAAAGGCGCCTCTGCCTAGCTGCACATATATTACTACACTGACAGTACCTGCCACTGCACACTATAGATGGTAGGCGCCTATCACCATCACTTTATTCTTTATTCTTTTAGTGACAGTTTGAATAAAGGAAGGCCCCGTCACACATTGTGACTGTTGGAGTTTCCATTTTGTGTCTCTCTCTTTCTTGCTCTTGCTCTCCCACTATAGCTCTTCCAAGCAAGCTTTGATCCTTCTCACCTTTCAACTAGTATCAGAGCATGGTTGCTTGAGAATTTGAGCTTGGTTCGTGACTCCTTTAGCTTCCTATTGATTACCTACACTCATTGGGTCTCCTTTCCGGTAGCCATAGTCAACAGCTCGTGTCACTCCTCGCCTTCTTGAGCACCTACCCGGCCCATTTGGGCACCCTCAGGGCATTCCCTCAGAGGTATTGAAGCATTCTTTTGAGTGTTTATTTTATTTTGTAGGGTATAGTAGAAAGGGACCACAAAAAAATTCATTTTTTTAAACTTTAGCCCTCCCTTGGCACTCATTGGCAGACACTATACACTTGGTTTATGCTTGGCATTTGATCCCAAGCCTTGGCATTGAGTATTGATGTGATTTACTTCAGGGATCCAAAGACACAGTAACAAGTGTCATACAAGTTAATAACCCCTAAGTTTTCTTGAGATGAGGACATCTTGATTCCTCTAAGGGGAAGAGGATGTAATGTCATAGAGTTTCTTTTTCTCCTCCTCGCATGTGACAAGGGGCCAAGGAGGGGTTAGTTAAATTAAAAAAGAAAAATTTTAAAAAGGTAAAGCTTAAAACCTTAAAGAAAATAACTTAGCACTTGTCAAATGGCTACCGCTTGGACATTGACTGACACTACTAGCTCGACCCATCAACCTCACCTTCTCAAGATGATCTCAGATCTAAAGACCGCTACCATGATCATCATGATAGCTACCATGCACACTAAAAAGGGATAGATATTGGGAGCGCAATAGATAGAGTGAGGAACCAAACACTTGTCGTGGCATTTAAAGATATCATTTTGAAAAGCTATGAGAGAGAGAGAGAGAGAGAGAGAGAGAGAGAGAGAGAGAGAGAGAGAGAGAGAGAGAGAGAGAGAGAGAGAGAGAGAGAGAGAGAGAGTGGTGGTGGTGGTGGTAGTGAGAAGAGATTGAGGGAGAAGAAGATAGTGAGAGAGAAGAAAGTAGTGGTAGTGGTAGTGGTAGTGGTAGTGGTAGTGGTAGTGGTAGTGGTAGTGGTAGTGGTAGTGGTAGTGGTAGTGGTAGTGGTAGTGGTAGTGGTAGTGGTAGTGGTAGGGTAGGGGAAACGAAGAGAAGAGATTGAGGGGAAAGAAGATAGTGAGAGAGAAGAGATAGAAAGGGAGGGGAGATAGATAGATAGATAGAGAGAGAGAGAGAGAGAGGAAAAGGTAGAGATAAGAGATAAGATGAGAGGGAGAGAGAAAAGAAGGAGGATGAAGAGAGGGAGATACAAATAGGAAGAAAGAGAGAAAGATGGAGATGAGGCTAAAGGGGAGAGAGAGAGAGAGAGAGAGAGAGAGAGAGAGAGAGAGAGAGAGAGAGAGAGAGAGAGAGAGAGAGAGAGAGAGAGAGAGAGAGAGAGAGAGAGAGAGGATCAAGGGAGGGAGAGATGGATAGAGAGAGAGAGAGAAGATAGGGAGTGAGAGATAGAAGAAAGTATGACAAGGGAAGAGGATAAAAAGAAGGAGATAAGGAGAGATCTTTCATTTGAAAGCTCGATAGTAAGTTTCATTGCCTTGCAGATTCTTCCATTGATTCTTGTTATCACACAAAGGAGAAAACTACCAAGACTTGACAAGTGGCAACACCACCAAAATTGGGTAGTACCAAGCTAAAGGGTAGTCCCTTGACCTTGCTTTGATCTTGTTATTCCTGTGAGCATGGGAGCACATCGAGTCCACTACTTGCAAAGGGCTCCAGCTGTTTCTCTATGCTTCTTCTTTCACTTCTATTGGGCTAATTCTAATGGGTCTTGTTTCATTGATTTGAGACTATCAAGAACCTATGGTTCTCTCTAAAGAATCTTTGTGTCTCATGAGCCTTAGGTCAACTTCATTAGTATGAAAGTTTATATATCCTTGCATGAAGTTGATGGGATGAGTGTTCATATTGAAGTAAAGGTTATACAAGGGAGGGGAGTGAAGAAAAATTGTGAAAATACTGGAGACATATTAATTTTATGTGTGACTTTAAGTATTGGGCGAATGGCATGCATCACTTTATGAGTGCACTCCAAGGGAAAATAGTTGGTGGTGGATTGTACCTTCTTTTACAAAATATATGTAGGACATTGTTTTGGGTTGATTAATTTGTCTTGTGAGAAAGACTAATTTTTATGGAATATTCAAAGTGATTACTGGATTGATATTATGGAAAAGAAAGGCTTTCCTAGCTTCAAATGATAGGCTGATTGTGTCCTCATGGGTAGATTTCTAGATGCACACTAAAGCTCTCCCAAGTTTAATGGTGAGAGCCCTTTAGCAAAGCGGTTGTTTGACCACACTAGAGGCTAGGATCGGCTTCAAATGCAAGAGGTCTCTTTGGAGGATATTAGGCTAAGAGGTCTCTTTGGAGGATATTAGATAGGCAAGAATGATATTGCAATGCATGGCACAATATAGTTAGGAGCGAAGGGCTTAGAGGCTGCATCATGAGAGGGAACTCAATGAGGTTCATAGGATCCTAGCCATATCGAGTAGGAACAGAACATGAGGTAATTCTAATAGGGAGAGAGTTCTGGAAGCTGATCTCACACTGAGCGAGCTACTCACCAAGAGGTCGCTAGACACTACTAGCATTGAGTAGAGTGGGGTAGCCTTGGCAGCATCATTGCTAGTCGGATTGGGAGCTACCCATAGTTGCAAAGCAACTTGATAAATACTAATCCCTATAGCTTTGTCGAGCAGTTCAAGCATGTGTGAGGCAAGTAGTCTCTTAGATCCTACTCAACGAGCCTTAACATTTGGTTTGTGTGCCTAGGAGATAAGGGGTGGACTTGGTTCACTAGTTTGGACAACGCTGAGCATAATGACTTCACCCAGTTGAAGGATCTCTTCATCAAGAAATTCTCAGAGGTAGGATACTCCAATAACCTAATCGTTAAACTAATGAATGTCAGACAGAAGGATGAGGACATACTAGACTACGTTATCCATGTGAGGAGTCTCTATTATAAGAGGATACTTGCAACCGAGTGACCCAATGAAAGAGCGGTCTCAACTATGCTCATTAATGGGATCCACAATGAAGGGCTATATAAGGCCATGGCAAGAAACTTGAACATGCAGAGGGACATGCTTGCAAGAGTCTTTGAGGAAGCTATACGAGTAGATTATTTTCTTAGGGAGAGAAGCTCTTGAATGGCATAGCAAGACAGCAATGCAATTAGGAACATTGAGAGAGTTGTAGCAACTAGTGAATGAGCAATTACCACAGTGAACAAGAGAAAGAGAAGAATATTGACCAAACCCAAGCTATAGTTCATCTGAAAGTAGAGGTGGCTAGACTACAAGAGTCAATGCAAAAACCTATGCGACCCCACATGCAATGTGCACACTGTGGAGGAAATCACCTACCATCTGAATGCCTCGTTCCCAGAGCAAGGTCTTGTGCCAATTGTGGAAGATTTGGCATGATGCCATGCATTGTCGGGGCTGCCATAGGCCTAACACAGAATCCCATGTCTAAGTCCCCACAAATAAACACCTTTAGGGAGGGCACCATGATGCACACAGTCTTACTTGCCATTGCCTTAGGAGATACCACACAAAAGGCGATAGTGGACATGGGAGCAAGGGTTAGTATGCTTAGTCATGCATTCTTGCAAACTTGGGAAAATCTACCGATGGAAACTACAAGGTTCAATATCACCCTGGCAAATGGAATGAAGGTTAGACCCTTTGGAGTCCTAAAGGATTGGCCACTAAAGATAGCGGGAATCCAATTCTCCGTAAACTTCATAGTCATGAGGGGAGTGGATTATGATATCCTACTGGGAAGGCCATGGATGAGAAATGCCAGAGTAATAGAGGACTAAGTTAATGGTCTAATATTCATGGGCAATGAATCTGAAGTAGTCCGAGTAGAAATGGATACTTGGAAGAACTCACTCGTGGATTTAGAGGCTATCTCTAACTTGCTGAATGGGAACTCAAAAGAAAGAAGCGATTATAGGGCTTTAAAAAAGTACATCCCTTGCCCTGAGGATAAGATTGGTTGCATGTGTTGGCAAGCATCGACCTTCCATTCTCAGAGGAAGAGGATGAGTATAGGCAAGCTGCAAATTCCGCAAGCAACTCTAAGAGTTCAATCACTTCTAAGCTGCTAATAGTACCTATGTGCATGATGGCTAGAAGTCCCATAGGCCAATCAATGTCAACCACCTATCAAGTCCCAGTATACAAACTTTAATTTCAAGGAATCCTTAAACACTTGTCAAGAAAGCTAGCCGGCAACCTAGCCGGCACCCTAAAACCCCTTAAGGATCTTATGGAAAGTAGAGAGTGGCAATGGACCAAGGTGCATGATCTAAATTTGCCATACAATTGGGTTCTCTTGGCAAGCGAGACCGCATTCGGGTGTAGGGACCTTGCAAGCAACCTTCAAATCGAAACTAGAAGTTTTGACAATGAGTACAAAGATTGTTGCTCCATGAGTGAGGAGAGTAAGGAGGAAGTGCAGACCATAGAGTATGATTCACAAGGAAGGGTACTTGAACAGGTCAGGGTAGACTCTAAACCTCAAGAGATGAGCATGTTCACACAAGACAAACCCCATTCCAACTGTCCTCATCAAGTGTAAGAGTTACAACCATCACAGGGCTCGAGGATGAAAATGAGGAAGTAGTAGCACCAGCCTACTTGCGAATCACTGTGACCTCCCAAACGACATGCACACTTGATGCACTGATTGATAAGGGAGACGACACCAATATCTTGATGCATGAACACTAGACCGCATTGGGTCAACCCCAATTGCAACCAACCAATGCAAATTTGTGCCCATTTGGAGGGCATTCCTACCACTCTTAGGAAAATGCAAATTGATAGTTTCTATCAAGACTAAGAGTCTACTGCTCACTTTCTATGTGCTATCAAACAAGCAAAGTGTTGGCAAGGAAACTCTGTTGGGACAAGCATTCAAAAAACAAGTTCATTGCAATGTAGACTACGACTTGCAACACATCCACCTTGCCATTGGGCATGTTAGAACTGTAACAACTTTCAGCAAGATCATTGCAATTATCTCAAATCCTGTAGTGCTACTACTGATAGCTAAACCTAGTGGACACCCTAAGGAGTGGAGTGGTGTGTTTTGATGTGCTTCCATAGTGCCTAACCTGTCACATCAAAGGACCATGGGCCAAACATTCAAGTGGATTACCAAGCATTAACCACAATTTTGTAAATGTCAACAAGCACCGGGTGCACATACTCTCCATACCTCTTACTTTGGGCCTAAATAGCAGAGTTGAAACTCCCATAATGCACATGTGATTGAGCGTTGCTGGGTCCCGAAGACCTTGTTGGCGAGTCCAAGGATACTATGAAGGTAACGCCTCACTATGGTTGCCCAAACTAGCAAATGCTAACTTGGATCCTTGATCTCAGGTCCCACACACATTCCACAACCTCAATCGAAACAAGGGAGGAGAGAAACTGAGATAGAGAGTGCTCAATCCTTGAGCACTCGAATGGCCTACCGACCTAAAGTGCAAGCCACACTCCAAGTGCAACTGAACATAGGTTTGCCTAAAGGCTCTATGATAATCACTTAGACCCCCGACATCTATGCATCAATAGAGTTGCAACCCTCACAATCCGAGCCTACCACACCCACTATGAATCTTCTAGTGGAAGGGCCCCAAGTCAACCTATCCTGCCCAACCAAGCCCAACCACCATAACACCTTAAGCCTCAACCACCATGACAATCAATTTTGGAGGTGGCATCCAACATGACCATGGCCACGGGGGATGATTTGGCCACATGCATCTGATGGTTGGATTTGACTTTCACACTATTCGCTAGAAGCTATGAATGTTTAGACCTAGGTCTACTTGATGAGCTTGTAGCAATCGAAGTACGTTCCTTACCGTGTTCTTGGGAGGACTATGAATTCATCTTCATTAAAACTTCCACTATTGCAAACGAGATGATTGGCGATGAAATTTCATGAGAGAAAGCTGAAAGCCAACATCTAATCACATCTTATCGAAAAAGTAAAATTCCCATGCCACTCTAGGAACTCTATGAACTCCAACGACTCCTTGAATTTGAGTCCAATTTCATGTGTAAGCGGTATAATTTGCACCTTTCATGGGCCCAAGAGGGACATCAAATCATGACCAATGTGGAGCAAAGACGTGCCATCAAGACCTCAGCAGAGTACAACCCAAAGACGTGCCATCAAGACCTCAGTAGAGTACAACCCAAGCTATGTGGTCCCCACCTCCTTTAGGGTGTTGGCCATAACCAGGAATCAGCCCTTAAAAGGTAATGTCATGCTTCACCCATGCTTAGATAAGATTTTGACAGAGGAGGAACTTCACCTTGCAAGTCGACTCAACTCAGGTGACCTCTTGACTGATGTATTGATGTGCATCACACAAGTAGGGATTCATCTACATGATTTGGACCATTATGCAAACGCCTTGAATATAACCCCAAGTTTTATGATTGGTTCTTGAGATAGTAATACACACCATGCTAATTCTCACAGTAAGCAAAATAACTGGAAATACAAGAAATACACCATATGTGCCAAGGAACCATAGCCAAGGTGGCTAAGCATAAAATTATATTGCCAAGGCTAAGAATCATAGATGAATGCTACAACATGAATACTCACCTCATGCCAAGGTGGGACATGGTATGCACCCCATGATCTTGGTGGTTAAGAGTATGCACCCTCTTAGATGGTGGGAGGAAGGAAACCTCAAATCTTGTATTCTTCAAAATGGCAAAAAGATGCTAGGATAATTACAACTTAGCCTTTTATACTTAACCCTAGTGGGCTAAATATTGGCTAAGGCATTTATGCACTTTTACTCTATTACAAGCCATCCCGACCTAGAAGAGATTTGTCCTGAAAAATAAATTTGGGACAAGATACAAGGATGAGTACAAGAATAGTTTGAAATAGATGGAGTCATGCTGAACTAAGACTCCATGCTGGAAAAAAGTCTTCATGCCACAAAGAAGAGTTGTTCAAAATATGAAAATAACCAAGACCGGTCAGTGGATTACTGTAGACTGTAAGACATGACAGCCAATAAAAGTTGCCCATAACTCATGATAGAAGAGTCCAAATGGCACAAAAATTCCGCTTACAAATCCCCTTGCAAGAAGACATTTTTAACATCCATTTAATGCATGATCTAACCTTTTGATGTAGCCATTGCTATTATAGTCCTTATAGTGGCCATTTTAGCCACTAAAGGAAAGGTCTCCTCATAATCAATACCATGAGTCTGTGCATAGCCTTTGGCAACTAGTCATGCCTTATAGTACTCAATAGATCCATCTGGATTTATGTTTGACCTTGTAAACCCATTTTTAGTCAATAGCTTTCTTGCCTTTAGGTAAGGGCATCAACTCCCATGTGTCATTATCCATAAGTGCGGCCATTTTTTCATCCATAGCATGATCCTAATGCTCATTGCCCACTGCATCCTCAAAACAAGTGGGTTCCACATCCTGCATAACCTTAGCCATCTATGTGTAGTGATGAGCTACATAGCTATCATATGTCAAATGCTACATTGGTTTTCTCACTCTACTTGACCTATGTGGACCTGGATGACTACCAGGTGCCTTAGCATCCTCCTATGCCTTCCACACACCAGGCGTTTTAATAGATGGAATCCCAAACTCCTCATCCAAGCTCTGCTCAAAGCAATCTGAATCAACATCAATATGAGAGAAACTTGATGATACATCTATCATGATAGGTGAGTCCCCAACCTTCTCTTTATCTTTTTTTGACATTTATGATGTACTTGGTGGAGTAAACTATGACCTCAATCTACCACTCCAAGGTCTCTCAATAGAACCATGACTAGGAGACTCTCGTGGTCCACTCAATGTCTATGATTGTTGACCTATTTTCTACATAGTCACACTCTCATGCTCATCAACCCAAATTGCTATCTGCACATTACTATACTAGCTACTCATTTCATCAAAAACATCCTTGCTAACTCTTAGCTCACATGTAATAAGATTGTAACATCTATATCCCTTCTGCTCAAGAAAATATCCAACAAATACACATTTTTTTGCTTTGGGATCAATTTCATTGTGCAACTCATCAAGAATATGCACATAAGCAATACATTCAAATATCTTAAGATGGAACAAATTTGGCTTTTTACCTATAAAATTCTCTTCGAGTATCATAACATGTACAATAGTAGTGGGTGTTCTATTCATAATGTATATATCAATAGCAACTGCTTTAGTCCAATAGTAATGAGACAAGTTTCTTTCTAACATCAATGCATTAGCCACTCTACAACATGCCTATTTTTTCACTCAACAACTCCATTTTGCTATAGAGTGGCTGCACGGAAAATATCAAAATATATTAATTCAAGTGGCTGCACGGAAAGATGACCAATAAAAAGCAAGGATAAGGGATCTGGAAAAGGGGGGGAAGAAGAAAGATGCCACCAAGAACCAGGGTAGTAAAGAGGACAAAACACCCTCGGAAGAAAATGATGCACTAGAAATGGCCATGGAGGAATCTTGAAAGGCAGAAGAGGAACACCAAGCCAAGGAAAGACGAGAATGAGGAACTATCATTAGGCTATACAAAACTTTGTGGAGCAGACATGAGGAGAAAGAAGAGTAGACATGTATGCTCCACCCAACCCACCCCAACTTGGAGTAGGATAAAGTAAAACCATAGAGAAAGTAGACAGTTTAGTTAGTGGGGGACACCATGGGATTGAAGATAAGGGGAAAGAGCTAATCCAACTAGGATCATTACCACCACTCCCACCACTAAACCAATAGGTAGAAAAAGCCACATCACCCTTGAAATTTCCACCTCTAAACCTACTACCCCTACCCTTAATCCCCGTATAGGAGAAGGGAGCAACCATGCCGCCTTGGCAGCATAGTGGTTGGATGCAATATATTCACTGGTCTCTTGAAGTAGATTAGAAGAACCAGTGGCCACTTGATCAAAGTGATTAGCCATAGAGGAAGTAGAGTCAGAGAGGAGGGGTAAGAAAATCCCAAGTGTAAAAAAAACATCATCTCCCATGCCACTCATCACGCAAGGGCATGGACAAGACTTTGATGATTTACTAAAGACCCTAAAGAGAAAAGGGACCATAAGGAAGAGGAGAGGAAATAGGCTGTGCTAGCACTAGAAAAAGAAAATGAGGCCTATGTCACCCTGCAATGGCAATACATAAGGAACGTCTACACCTAAGGATGGAGATAGCATCACTAACAAAAATAGGAGTAGACAATAACAAGTACGAAGAAGTACAGCAGCAGTATACACAAGAGAAGGAGAGCAAGTAAAAATGGGAAGCATAGCACAAGGAGGCCATGGCCACCATGGCTCAACTAGAAGAGAAGGTGAAGCAACAAGAAGACCAAAGAAGAAACTATACATGTGAAGGATAGGATGCTTCAATTGGAAGGGCAACAGGAGGAAGCCAATAAGAACAAGAAAGAATCTATAGAAGAACTCAACAAGGAGAAACAAGAACTTTAGCATAATATAACGGACCAAATAGCCACTTTGGAAGCCTTAACAAAGTGGCAGAATTGAGGGTTAGAACAAGCCAAGAAGAAGATGGAACAACTAGAAGTAAGAAGTGAAGAATCCATGTAGGAGCTAGCTCCCAGATTGGCAAAGGCAAAACACGACAAGGAAGTGTCCTTGGATAGGGTAGAAGTGGTAGAGAGAATAATGAAGATTTGGTATAGAAATTTCATGAAGACGTGGACCGAAGTCATAGAACCCATAGAAGAAGACATGATAGAAGACCTTGAAAGGAAATTGCAATTGGCCAAAAAGGCACTTTAGAATATTATGGTATCTCTGCCATAGTTACCTAAGTACAAGCCCACAAGAGATAAGGTAGTGCATCAACTAAAGGTAGATGGATGATTGAGCTTCTTGGAGATAGAACAACCACCATTTTCACACTTGCCACTAGATGTGGAGTACAACCTACCAGATATCAAAGACACCACTCCTCTTAACCAGCCTGCCACAAGGAATTCTTTAGATGTCTACTTCATGAGGAACACTAATAAACCCAAAACACAAGAGACTTGCAAGGATGATAAGTGAACTAAAAGAATGGTGCAAGGTGACACCCCAAGAGGTGCTAGACACCCCCCTTGAGAAGATGAGAGAGGTAGCCCCAATTCATCATCGTTGGGAGGATGCGATTGCCACCTTGAGAAGAGGTAAACCAGGGAATAGACCCATGCAATTTAAATTTGACATGATGGGTGGGAAGCTCAAATGGACCCTCCTTATCAGTGTCATGGAATAGGTGATCCAAATTGGGGAAGCCTTAGGACAACACTAGATTGACCAGAAATTGTAAGGCCCACGATTGTGGCATACTAGAGTGACAAGGTTGGAGAAGTACCTAGAAGGGTTTTGGGACTTGAGGCACAACCAGCTTGATCCATTCTAGAAATAATGGAGCTTGGGATGCATGATGGATCCCAAGAGGAGTGGAAAACCCTATATTATTCTAAGGAGTACCAGGCGGTGTCACTTAGGATGATCTCTTGATGAGCCACTAAATTATGTCATTGAGGGGTCCTCAATCAATGGGCGCATTACACTTGAGTCCCATGGTTTCAGCCAAGTGGTTTGTCAAGGGCGAACACCATTATGTGCACACTTTGAAATCATTAATGAGTACCATTAATTGGTATCCCGTTTGATGCCCTCAAGCCCAACAATATGATAAGTCAATGTGCCTATACAGAATGAACCGAGATCATTATAGAGAGCATTACTTAATTCCATCCCAAATTTGTATATTTTACTAAAAGGTACAAGGGATCAAATGACACAAAACTAAAGCAATTCCAGGTGAACAAGGCATGTAGAAGGTCATCAATTGTTCGATGCATTTCATACAACTATGGTCCCTCCTAGGTTATTGTATTCCATCTCTTCACGGACACATTAAATGATATCCTTATGTGGGACCCCTTTGCAAAATCCACATATAGAAGAATAATTGAGTGCCTCAACAATTCCCCCATATGGTTTTGAATCTAATCCTCATGTGGAGCCTAGTGCCCAAATGAAAGCTAGAATTCTAGTCGTCATCAACAATATCCTAGCTTCATTCATGTACTAATAAATGAGATGAAGGCCATGAATAGCATTGGCATCATCCACTTGGATTTGCATGCAAAAAACTTACTTTTGGAATTTACTAGAGATAATGCCTAATGCTCATTGCAAGCATGGTGAGAACAACTCTTAATTGGAATGCTACAAACCCTAATGCAAAGTAGCATTTCATTAGAGAGTGCCGATGGAGAGGAGAAGTAAAAAGGAAGTGGAGGTCACCTAAAATATATGATCCACTTTGCCAATTCACCTACAGCACAATACTAATGTCTATGCAATTAACCAACTCATTCTCTACCTTGTTGAATTTTTGTGTGTAGACCAGCACACCTATGGTTCCATAGGGAGGCGAAGGATGCTCCAAACAAAGACATCCTACACATGCTAGAATGGAAGGCCATGGACTATATAGACAATAAGGCCACACAAATGTCCTTCGCAAGTTTTGATGCCTTCTTTTGGGAGCCGAATTCCACGTAGATCCTGCAAAGGCACAAAGATTCCTTATTGAGCTTGGTCTTGTCTTACCTCATCCTCTCTAAATAGCCTAGCCTATACATTCTCTAATTTGATTTTGTAAAATAGCTCATCAATTTTCCTAGTTTGTAAAATGCCATGTAAATGTAGAGGGCCAAATTTTTGTAATACTCGGTACTCTGTACTGTATGCAAAAAAAATTGTTGAGTCACAATTTGTAATTTGCATCTTATACAATTTGAATCAAATTGTGAGAAATTGTCATTTGTTTTTTTTAACTTCTCAAGTAAGTTGTCATTGTGTAAACTTATTTTCTATCTATCGTTTGTTGTAATCTATGTCTCATTGCATATTAACGTCTTGTTTTTCCTTGCATAGAGGTACATATCCATGTCCACCTTGCATGGAGGTGTGTATCCATATCCACCATGGCATAGAGGTGAGTTTCTTGCCCCACCTTAGCATGAGGTGAGTTCTATGCTACAACTCATCATTGATTCTCTACAGGGAAATGGCTTCTCTTTTCATGCATTCATGGTTTCTTAGACATTTTTCTTTATATATATGATAGTGAAGACTATGTCTTCTAGCGTTCCATATATTTCATGTGGGTTTCATATTTGTGAGATGTCGCTTTTGTTACATTGGTATCAGAGCTAGTCTTTGATCCACCAAGCAAGACATCATTATCAAGCTTTTGTGTGGTTTTGTGCATGACAAATTGGTTATAGTGGTTAAGGATCTATTCTTTGTTTGGTTATTACTTGTGACTGGGAGTAGGCACGCTCTACTACAACAAACCATGATCATTTTGGAGGTTATTGACAATAACATGGAAGAAACAGAAATTGGGAACCTATTTTAGCAGGTCATTATCAGATTTTGGCTTATTTTCAAGCACATTTGACAAAAGGAGAGCTATAGGAGACTAGAGGAAACTAAAGTGACCTCTATTTTTTTAAAATAAGGTTTTTACTTTTTCTTTCTTCAAACTTGAAGCTTTATTGTGAGCTTACATGGTGGATTTGCCCTAATTTCTTCTTTCTAGTGCTTCTATGGCATGAAAGCTTTCCCTTCCTTAATGCTTCTTACTATTTGAAACCTAGTCACAACCATTTGTAATGGTGAAGACATATAACTAAATTGTTGTATATTTAGCACAATTTGTGTTACCTACAGACCTAATTCTAGCTCCAAATCTATAGTGGAAATCATCCATATCTTTCAAGATCTATTACTAGAATCTCAAAGTCTTCTTCAATGAGCTTCTTGGTTGGGTTAGCCTTTGTGCAAAGGAGGTTGGTTGAGTGAGAAAGACTCTTCAAAGAGAAGTGATGAGGTTTCATACAACCCTAATAAGAGAAGAGAAAGGTCAAGGGAACACGAATTAGAAATATCAAAGAAGTCAAATAGAAGCAGCAATAAGGATCGACGAGTCTCAAAGTTATGGTAGGATGAGCACCATAGTAGTAGCTTGTAGAAGTGCACACAACCTCTACCTCTGACAAGCCAAAGCTCTTGTGTTGCATTGAGGCAAGTACCATCATGAGTTTTTAGAGAGGAACTCCTAGCTTCAAAGTTCAAAAAGGCATGTTGTTTCACCTTTGCCACACACAATATACAACACAAAACTTGTAGCAAGCGCCTCAGTAGCCTCATTACCACCGTTGCTTCTTCCTTCACGCCAATCAAAGAGGACACAATCACTCTACCCCTTGATTATTATTAGATACTTGGGGTAGACACACACTTTTTGGTTGATGCAATTGTAAGAGCATACAATCAACTTGTGAACAATCCACCTAGAGAAGGGTTTAGCCAAAATGCTCTAGTGGCTTGTCAATAAATTTTAAGAGGAGCTTGTGAGACACTAGTAGATCCAAATGTGCATGGAGAATACAATAAGAGTCTTGCTAAGGATGAAGGTGGAATAGTCACAGTGAATGCCTCTTTTAGCAAGGTTCCTATAGCACTATTTTTTCTTCAAGAAGCTCGTTCTTACAAAATTTTCTACAATATTATCCTCAATATGGCAAAGTTGTGTTCTTGTCTAAAGGTGTATGAGTTGGTATGAATTCTAGAAACTCGAGATTTTTCCTCTAAAGTAGCAAACTCAAGTGAAAATGAACAAAGCTTGGAGGATTTTGCGGTACAACTCCTAGATTTTTTGTTGACACTCATTAGTCAAACTCGGTATAGTATCCATCAATTCTAAACTCATGATATACGAAGGATCCCATGTCCACAATAGCATGTTTTACTAATATGCCATCAACATATGCTGCTACCCTTGAGCAATGCTTTTCAGCATGTTCGAACAATCATTTCCCACCCGAGCTATTCCCAAGGGCTCAATGATATACCCATTGCGAAGAATCTTCTTAAACTCTTTATGCTCTTCTGGGGATAACTTAATCAACTGTAGGAGATTCACATTATTGGGCTTCACCTTGCAAAGAGAACTCGCTAAATCAAATTCATGATAATTAGTAATGGTTCTCTTCTCCTACCAGACCATTCTTTCATTTGACATTTGAACAAATTTGGGGTCTCTTTCTTGGCTTTTGCCTTCTTCTTTGGCAATTCCTTATCCTTCTTGGGGTCAGCTTTACTATCAATGACTTTTAGAGGTCCACCTTCCATATCAGGATTAAGGACTTGCATCCCCTTATCATCTTGCTTAGGATTTCCCTCGACAAGTTTTACATTGTCTTTGTCACATCTTTACCCTTTTGACCTCTTGTAATGACCCGTAGATTAGACGCTTCAATGCCATTAACACGTAAAGCTTAAATAAGGCTAACTCCACTACCGCCAAGACAGCTCCTCTGCAATAGCCTTCCCTCTTTGTAGTATTTGTTTCAATCCCTCATCTTGTTGGATATTAGTTACAAACCATAGTTTAATACATTTCAAATAGGAAATATGCATGCACACTTACACATACACACGTAGATTACAAAAGAATATACACACATAAACGTACACATATATGCATGCATACATAGATAATAAAGAATATACATATACAAATTCACATGCATATAAGTGATCACATGAACATAGGTATGCATATACACATTCACAAGAAAATGGCCACACACGTGCACACACAACATTTACAAGCTATAGATGTACATATTAAATAGTAAATGCAGTATATGCATTCTTACCTTCATGGAGGTGAAGCCCTCTATGAGGCTCAATTTTGAAATTGAGCTTAGTATACTACTTGGAGGCTCAATTTTGAAATTAAGCTTGGTAGTCTCTTAGAGACTTAATTTTAAAATGGATCCTAAGAAGAGAGGGGTGAGATGCATATTGAGGCTCAATCTTAAGAGTAGACTAGCATATAAGAGAGGGGCATGAAACATCTTAGAGGTTCAATTCTAAAATAGAGGATAAAAAGAGAGTATGTAAAGTACTTTTTGAAATTAATTCTGAAATTGACCCTCAATATACCTTTCGAAATTGAGCTTATGAGAGAGGGGGAAGATAATGTTAAGTTTATATTGAGACTAAGAGAAAACTAGTATGTAAGAGAGCAACAAGATACATGCATATATAGATGTCATACAAACATGCATTTGAAAATCTACATGCACATAAGAAATAAGATGAACATGCATAAATAAATGTCCATGTACATGTATGTATACATAGTATGCTTGCTATGTATGCTTGCAAATCATATATGAACACATTACAAATTGTAACATACCCAAATCTTTCCAATAATTATGCACAAACGCACCTTAGTTTCACTTCCTCACATGGAAGCCACTAAATTTTTCACTTATAGATGTATTGAAATACTCACAGACACACTTTCACTAGTTTATTTTACTCCATTCTCTATTTATTTGAACTTAAATATTTATATTTTGATATGTTTATATTTGATTTATTTGTTTAATTAGAAGAATTTATCTTTTTTTAATTTATTTATTATTACTTTTTTAATTTTATAGTTTATTATTACTTTTTTAAATTTATTTTGATTTAGTATTAATTTAATTTACTTATCTAAAGGTATTATTAAATTTCAAAATTATAATCAAAGTACTAATAATTATTTATATTATTTTATTTTTCTAATAATAAACCTAATATTCAAATGAAAATTTTGCAAATTCTTTAAACATGGAAAATCTCTTAATCATCTTGATTTTAAATTTGATTTTAGTATAGTTACTTTGCTAATTTAAACTTTATTTCAAAATTTTTACTTGTTAACTTTATTTTTCAAGTTAAAATATATTAATAGAATAGGAATAATAATTACAAATATATATACACACATACATACAAAAGAAAAAAAAAAGGAAAGAATTGGAGAAAAAGAATTTAGAAAATTAAAAAAGAAAAAATATTTTAGGATAAGTGGTAGGCAATCATGCAAATCTACTGCCATCCATATTGTGGTCCTTATCCCCCCTACCATAGTCAATCTCATTGATGTGCCGCCCTCGCCCCCCACCCCCAACCACACGCAACCCCACCCCCCCCCCCCCCCCATCTTTCTCAAAAAAATTTAGTATATAAAAGCAAAAACAAATTCACATTTTCTTCCTCTTAAGTGAGAGAAACGATTTTAAAATTTTTCTAAATCACTTCATCGAGAGAGAGAGAGAGAGAGAGAGAGAGAGAGAGAGAGAGAGAGAGAGAGAGAGAGAGAGAGAGAGAGAGAGAGAGAGAGAGAGAGAGAGAGAGAGAGAGAGAGAGAGAGAGAGAGAGAGAGAGAGAGGGGGGTGAGGGAAGGAAGGGAGAGAGGGGATGTGTGTGTAAAAGAGAGAGAAAAAAGAAAAGAGAAATTATGCAATGAGGGGATAGCAGCCATTCACATATCGTCATTCTTCTTGTGCACATTGTCATTAAAGCATTCTTCATCAACTACCATGGTCCCACATAAGCGTGTTTAGATTGCGAGTCCTTCTTCCAATGCTAATGTTGAAAATAGGACCATCAATGTAAATAAGGTTTATTATTTTATTTCTAGACATTCTTAAACAAATCAATGATTCAAAAAATTAGCTTAACAATTCTCATAAATTATAAATGGACATAGCCCTCTCCATTCATCTTCATTTAAGTTAAATTCGCTAATTATTACACCATTAGAAATAAAATATGTTAACATTTATCAAAAATTAATAATTTAAGGTTAAATTTTTAAATTTAGCTTAAGTAAATAGAAAAATGTGCAAATAAGTAATTAAATTTCAAAAAATATTGGATAAATAAATTAAGTCATAATTAGATTAGATTAAAAGTTAAACGTTAATGTGTCTTAAGACATTGGTTATATTAGTAAACAAATCTTAAGAAAATAAAGAAAATTTGATTTTAATCTTATAAATTTATCAAAGAATTTAAAATTGTCTTGAAATTATTAAACTCTTAGAAAGGTTTCTATTCAAGTTATCGTTAAAATAGTTGAGTAATAATCATGGTAAACGTGTGCTTTCATCATTGTTATATCTACTTTGTGTAAGTGAACCAACCCTAAACCTTCAATACACAGTACAAAGTCTATAACATGTCATGGTCATGTGGGTGATATTTTTGAGTCTAGAGCGCATTGATAAATAATGCTCAACAATAGATTGTGGTGTCATGCAAAGTTTAAGCAGGAAAGTTGATAGTGGGCTATAAATCTGAAAATCATAGTGGATGAGATAGGGTACTTTGGCAACTTGCAAACTCTGATTTTAGTAGATTATTGTAGTTGTTCCATGATCATATTTGATATGTAGTGGTTCCATGATCATATTTGATATTGTAGTTGTTCCATGATCATATTTGATCATATTTGATTTCAGTAGATTATTGTAGTTGTTCCATGATCAATGAGACACTTATCTTATCAAGTCACTATGAGCAAGTGCACATCTTTTTTTTTTTACTTCGGTAAATTAAAAGCTACAAATACCTTTTATCAATGATCAACTCTTGATTGCTCCATATAAGTGTTCTATCCTAATCCGGAACAACCTCATTAGTTGTATGTTGTCCTTATAACACCTTAGATAGCTCAAGTGTATAATAAAAAGGGAAGAAAGACTACCGAGAAGTGGAGGATGAGGAGGGCTTGCAGCAAGTAGGGGAGATAAGCTCAAGAAATCTAGCACAGCAAGTGGAGGAGACGAGCGTACAAGATTTCTTCAAGAGTGAAGTAGCCTCTTCTTTTTGTGGAGACATCTGCATAGACCTTTAGGCATACACCGAGCTATGCTAAGATAAAGTTATGGAGCCGTAGAATCGATCCTATTCATAATAGCTTATTGTTAGAGTCATTGACCCCTCACTTGTGTTGGTACTTTATTACATGTTTTTAACTTTTATGCAAGTCCACATGCATACTATTATTGTACTTCACTTTCACCCCTACATTGAATTAACTAACATCTCTCTTTAGTTGTGCAGGTCACCACCCTCAGTCTAGAGAGCATTATGAACTAACACTACATAGATGAGGAGCTACATTAGATTTTCATGCATATGTTTCTCGATCAAATGGTGCCCCTTTAGAGACAAAAAAATACTGAATTATCACCGTCGACATCCTCACATTTTGCCTCGATATGCTGATGTGTCAATCTCTAGCAAACATAGTCAACACTCTTGGTTTACCACAAAGGGAGGCTCAGGTACACCTCACTCAAATGATGGAGGTGATGCACATGCTACGACCATGTGGCCAATTAGTACTCCTTGCCCTCGTCGAGACGACAAGGAGGTTTGACTTTGGTGGTTGCTACCGAGAGACAAGTGTAGTATTCCCCTCTCATCGATCAAGTAGATGCATGTCGTTTGTATTGGCCATACCCATAGCTCGAGGGTGTCACTTAGAAATATATAAGCATATTACATGGGTTCAAAATAAGAGATTTTCAAAATACCATTTTTACACATGTTTTTCCATAGAGAAGGTTGATATATAAACGGGTTATTCGTAGTTTTAATAAAAGAGAGGTGTGTTTTATTTAGATAAAATTCACAAAAAATTGCATTTTTAAATAGGCCTTGAACACATGTGATATAGAGGATTTACATATAGTGAAATCTCCAAGACCCATAGGCATTACCACTCATGTGGTACCTAGATTTACTCACCCATTTATGAGTGGCACTCCTACAAGTACCACTCCTATAAGTACACATGCTATTAAGGAATATCCTAGTTATGCTCAGTAGCATACCCCTAGTTGGAAGAGGATATATTTTAGACCTACCTCACTAGTCTATGGGTACTCCGGTGGAGAGACTACTAGTGCTATGTATATGAATGACGAGGGAAAGAGACTCATAGCATATGTGCACGATTTGTGTTAGTAAATCTATCACCAAAATGTATTGGATAAATGAAAGAACATGTCAGAGAGTAGCAAGGACTATATGATAGCATCCTTGTATGAGAAGTTCCTTGATACGTTTTGTAGTTGATCATTTCTCCATATGGTGGATAATTGAGCAGATGTATGCCTACATGTGCCAGAAGTGATCGTGTGCAAAAGGCAATAAAGAATGACACAAGGAAGCCTAAGTGGCTAGATCGAGAGGATTGGAGGAAGCTCAAAGAAGATACGTCTTCCTCACCATAGTGATGGTGGCAATAGCGAGAGGGCACAGCTAGAGGTAAGATTCATGCATCACCTTAAGAGTGGCAACCACAAGACCTACTTAGAGGATTTTGTAAGTTTTCTATTTGTTATGGATGCAAATTTATTTTATGTGTTTCTCATAATACTAATATAATTCTAACAATACTAATTTATCTTCTTTGCTACATCACCCCATCACTACTCGAAATCCTACTAGCCTCAAAACAACATATACAAAAAGACATCATTTAATTGCGCTCATCGACAAGTTTTATATGTGCAGCGGTCTAGTAAGTCATGTCACTTTTGATATTATAGCAAATTTATATTTCTTTGCTTAGTGTTCATCAATTGAACGATGAGGTTATCATTGTAATTCGCAAAGCATTTGATAAAAAGATGAGCAATATGAATGAGGCTTTCTAAGTGTCATCAAGCTTAGTGAACCAAGTTTGCCTCTTTTCTTTGAGGTATAGTCCAAATGTTTGTGCTTGCTTAGCATCACCCATAAGGCTATCCACCTCGAAAAATTATTCAAACTATTCCAAGAAACTATAGGGGTCGTCCCATCACGATACATGTCCAATATCTTAGCTATTAATTGGATTTTTACTTGATCTTTGTTGCCTAGTGTCTCCCATTCTAGCTAAGAGAATATGAATGGTCTAAATGCCTACCTGCAACATATATTCTAGTCAAACAAGCATCATTGCACAAGCTCCAGTAACAAATCTTGTGAGGATCCTATGGCTCCAATGTTCAACAACATCTTTTGGACATTATTCATCTCTGCTTGCATAATCACAAGATGTTGTTTCATATCATTGTTAGTATCTAATAATTGATTAAGAGTGTCTGTCCCTTGCCCTTGCAGCTTTAAAATCTTTTGTCCCATGGCTTCAAGGATCATGATTGAGACTTTTGATTTAAGTAGCCTACTGAAATCTATCGATGGTGACCTTGAAATCATCCAAGGCTCCACCCAAAGTCTCACTCTTTCCATTGTACTTGATGCAGTCATCATGGTCTCTCACTTGACTAGTTGGATTACTTGATTGACTAGGTCATAAATAGGAGTGTTCTCTATATCAAGGGATCAACTCAGACTAGAGCCTCAACCTGGTTGTGGGAGTCGAAAGTTCTTGTCCACATTGCAAGTGCATGCACCTACATCATGGGTTGAAGTCCTAGGTTCCTATCATTGGATCAAATGTTTGTGATCCTATTGCTCTATCCTAGTTTTGAAAACTCGTATTTATGGTATTTCACATGTCTCATAAAGTAAAGGTTCCTTGACTAAGAATTTACTTGTGTTTTGATATTAATTGTGCACTTTGTGCAAACGAGCTTTTCTTGTTCAATCAATCGGTGTGATATTTAGCACTTTAGTTTGCAACCCTTACAATGATTTATTCAACAATTTAGAAATTCTTAGGTTCAAGTCTCATTGGCTCATTTGGCTTTCTAGTTGAGTTTTCTCATGTATTGTTTGCCCCCTTCAGTTGTTCAATTTCATGTAGTTTCCCATTTTTTTCGTGTGCATGCCCTTCCCTTTTAGTTGTTGATTATGTCTTATTTGATTTTCTTAGCTGAGTGAGATTGTATGTGTGCTCGTGACGTGATGATGTGCTACTTTTAGTGGATTATGTGCCTATTTTTTGAACAAAAAAGCACATGGATGTAGTATATTGGATGGGTCTATGTGCAATAGCCTAAATGCAACTAATGGTATGCAAGGGTTATCATGTATGGTGTGGGAACATGCTCTAAACCAAGTGTACAAGAGTGTCATTGTGCTTTGGGGTAGTCTCATGTTTTTCTTCATTCTTGGACGATATTAGAATGTCATCCAATATTTTACCACAAAGTCGTCTAAGTACTTGAAAATATGTCGTTCATTAAATTTTGGAAGGCCATTAGAGTTAATTCATCTTACAATAGCTTATAAATTGGGCCAAAGGCAATGGATCTCCTTCTTGAAGCTTGATGGCACAATCCTAGTGCTCAAGAATCATATATCTAAATTCATCTTTTTGAACACATCTTGACAATCACGATAGTGGAGTGGAAGAGCTTGCATACTTTTGTTGATTTGATAGCTCGGTTTTGGTAATGCATATACTAGAGAACCATGATTTTTCTTGGGTACTCTCATAAATACTTTGGCCCCAATTTGGTCTTGCATATTCTTTATTAATATACGTGCCTTCCTTGGGTCAACTTCTAGAGTTCTCCAATCAATACCATTATTGTGCAACTTGAGGTAGGAAAAAGCAATGATAACTAGATTGCTTGAGCAACATATGACATTGAATGCTATTTTTGTTAAAAAGTGTATTGAAATGTATTTTATAGGATGAGTTTCATCCGTGACATCTCCTAAAGCAAGGGGATGGCCATTTGTAACTTCTATAGGGAACCAAGCTAGATATCTCCACAATTGTGATACCATGTTGTATTGCAAAGTTCTCATCTATAAAATGTGCAGAAGCTCTAGAGTCCAATAGTGCTTTAGTTGTCAATGTGGTGCATAGATTGTTGCCAATAACATGAAACTTGAAGTAGAATTCACAGACAAGCACTAACCTTCAAAGAGTTCTTGATTTTTATTTAACCACATAGCCCCTACTATGGCTAGGTATCAATCCTTCTTGATGATGAGGCATTATAACACTTTTCACTCATAGCTTCTTGTTAGGACATTATTGAGAAGCATTTCAAGGTTCTCTACAATATAAACATAATCAACAAGAGCGACATTGTTGCTTCTCTTGACCTAACAAATGACTTGGATCAAGCTTAATCAAAGTACAAAGTATCGATATTGGTTTCTTGCTCACTTGGGTGGTTTTATCTCTTCTTGTTGTCATGGTCTCTAAACCTAATGAAACCCCATGATGCTTTTCTTGGCATCTCTCAAATAGTCAACTGTCACACTCTATCACTTGAGAAATGGTCAATTAATGTGTGAACCTTTGGCACGGTCAATAAGAGATCCTTCACATCATTATTCAATCCCCACGAAATTGGATGATAAAATAAACCATGCCATGTCAAATCCCAGGTGAGATATTAGGATTCCAATACATAAACTAATGTCAATTTCAACCATGATCCCTATGAAATTGGACGATAAAATAATGACCATGCCATGCCAAATCCTAAGTGAGATATCGAGATTCCAATATATAAACCAATGTCAATCAAGATCCTTGATGTGTATCTCTAAATTTGATCTTGCCAACTCTAGATCTATCAAGAGTCTCCAAGATAGCATTGAACTCACAAACAAAAGCTTCAAAATCATGAAATAATGAGATTCCCTCTCAAGAAAGGGTGCAAACCAAGAAAGAGATGTACTTGATAGGAGTATGCTAATAAGCAACATCAAGATAATGCTCAAGTTACATGCAAATGAACAACCATTCTTGCTACAAAAAACCTTTTAACTTTGATTTGGTCCCATTAAACTTTCTAGGTAGGCCAAACCTTTGGTTCTTTTTGATATCTTGGAGAGTGGTTATTGCAATAGCTTTCTCTTGAAGCTGATTTTGAGGGTCTGGTAACCCCAAAGTATGGAGCTTCTCCAATTGTAATCATGAATTGCTCTCACATGGAGTTCTCGGACTTTTTCTTGAATATTTTGGAAGGTGGTGATGACATCTTCCATCACCGTATCAAAGACTAAGCAATGCGACAAGAACTTGGCAAGGACAAGGAGTGTTGCCTCACAACTTGCAATAAAATAGCTACAAGAGGAGGAGGAGGAGGAGGAGGAGGAGGAGGAGGAGGAGGAGGAGGAGGAGGAGGAGGAGGAGGAGGAGGAGGAGGAGGAGGAGGAGGAGGAGGAGGAGGAGGAGGAGGAGGAGGAGGAGGAGGAGGAGGAAGAAGAAGAAGAAGAAGAAGAAGAAGAAGAAAGAACTTGATTCTTTATTACAAGCAATATGATAATCTATTTATTGATATGAGATTGATATAATTATGTTTACAATAACAAGGCTACATTCATGACACAAGATAAGACCTTGGTACAAGACTAGACCAAATACAAGATGATAAGAAGTGGAGATACAATGCTTGAACTACAATAGAGAGGATTTACCTCATAGGAGCCTCACAACTGGTGTTGGGACTGAAGGGCTTGTATCCCAAGATCCCCTATTTACACTAGAGTTTAGGAGGTTAAAGGAAATCACTAGATATGAGATTGCATAAGTGTATGATGACTAAGCATGATCATGTCATCAAGGACATAAGCATTGTTGATAATAAGAAATGCTAACGTAAGCACTCTTCTATAATCCTCTAATGAATCTCTAGAATTTTCTAGAACTTTCTAGAATCTTCTCAAAGCCTAGAACATACTAGATTTTTTCATGTGCATGACAATATTAGGGTGACATGACTAATCGAAATCCCTAATCATATTATTTTGACTCTAAGTATAACTTAGACTCACTGCTCAATTAAAGACCAATAAAACATTATATGGGTGTCTTTCCATCTTTAGGAATCCCTAATCATGTTTTACTCGCTCCAAGCACAGTAGTTTAGGCTCATGGCTCAATTTATGAACACCACAATGTGATATAGGGTAGGGGCATCATCACTATTGGGGACTTCTAACCATGTTGTGTTGGTTTAGGACTAGCACAATACAATGAGAGCCCTTAGACAACAAAATGATAGCATAAAAATTTACATTTTTTGTAGAGAACTAGATAAAATTGAGGGCATCATATGAGGGCTTATCTCATTGTGTTGGTCAGGATTGGTATTGTTCTTTCTTTGTTATTTGACCTCTCTATGTCGATCTTGTGCATTTTTTGACTCTTATGGGGATTTTGGGCTCTTTTGGATATAACATTGCCATTAGTTTTTCCAAGTTATTGATTGAAAATGTATACTTTGATAACTAGTATAATGTGACTAGAAGCCAAGAGCAATTCTTAAAATCGTTCATCACATTGTGTTGTTGTAGCTAGGCACACCCTAGACCACCAACATGATTAGTCACACCATGGTAATGTCCTACAATCCCTTCTTGTGTTATGTTGTTCTACTCTCATCCCATCTCAACACAATGCAATTAGGTTCCACAAGTGCATCTCACAATCCATCATTGCATTGTCTTGGTCTAGGGTGTGGTGACTAGAGACCAACAAAATCTCTAAAATAAAACATAAAAAGATATCCCCGTGTCCCTAATTATGTTCTATTGGTTTAGACTCACATTTGATTTAGGATCAACATGACCCAATATGAATACTTTTTCACTATTGAGAACCCCTATTTGTGTTATGTTTGCTCTAGGATCGTTTAGGCTCAAAAGTCAATTTATGACCAACACAACATAATAAGAGGGCATCATCACCATAGACATACCTAATCGCATTGTGTTAGGGCATCATCACCATTGGTAATCCTTAATCATATTTTGTTGGCCCTAGGTATGGCTTAGGCTCATGACTTGGTTTAGGACTAGTACGTGCGATGTAGAGGCCTCTTCATTGGTAGGAATCTCTAATCACATTGTGTAGGCTCCATGTATGGTTTACACTCATGATTTGATTTAGGAACCAACAAAATGTGATACGGGGGTCTCATCATAGGAACCCCTAATCATGTTGTGTTGGTTTAGAACCAACACAACAGAATAAGGGCACATGGCCATTTTTGGGGACCCTTGATTATGTTGTGTTGGCTTGGTGTTTAACTTTTTAATAAAGGCCAACATAACATGATAAGAGACATTGGACAACATTGTGGGTCTTTAATTGTGTTTTACTAGTCTGTTTTTCAATCCATTTGAGAAGTGCCAAATGAAAAGGATGAAAACAACATTAGATGGAGAGTAAGGCACAATATAATATTACTTTTGTTCCATCAATATTTTTTATCGTTTGTATTGTCATTTTGCATTTTGTGGTGTATGATGATAACTCTATTGGGAGTGAAATTAGAAAATGGAAAGGAAGTTTAAGTATGGATTTATAATCACAATATATTAATCATGTTTAATTGCCATATTAAATTTGTGCCATGATTCCCTCCTTTGTCTCTTTAGATGCTCCACTGTTGTTCTAATTTTATTTTTTTAATTATTCTTTTTTGTTAGCTCTATGGACAATCTTTCTACATGTTTCCTAATGTAATTCTTCTAGAAATATGAGCTCTCTCCATTCCATTGTCTTATAATAGAGAAACAATGAATAAGAAGACATGTTTAGAAAATATGTATCCTCTACTTTATACCACCACTTATGACTTCATTTCTTGAGGATGCCGCAACTTTTTGTTACGTTTACAAACCCCTAATATTACACAAGCATTCATACTCATGATCAAGTTGGATGTGGAGGTGGTATATATCTCTTCTATGCTTCTTGATGTTGATATGGCCATTTCCTCGAACTTCTGTGTGCTGCTCACCTCCCTATTTTGTCTCAAAGTTTTCAATGTGTCAAAATGTAGCGCATATTTTCGCACCATTTGTTAGCTCGACTTTTGGTAAACAGAGAGTGCACCATTAACTAAAACTGATACATATATGAGCCATCAAATTCCATGTACTAGTCATGCTACACTTAACTAAAGATATTTGACCATTTAAAGAGATTTGTACCATTTCATACATTTTAAAAAAAAGTAAAACTAAGAAATTAATTTCATAGTATTTATAATACCTCAAGATTTATCCCTCTATGTTGAAGTGGAATTTCTTAGAAGGCCCAAAAGTGAGTACAACTTTTCCTAAATTAGCAGCACTTCAATGCTATGAGATACTATTTAAAAACAATGGATTCAAATCAATGAAAGGGGAACCCCATAATCCGTTCATCAGTTCTAGTAACATATGTAATACTACCTAATAATGGCATTCTAGAATCTCCACAATAGCCAATTTACTTTTCCTTCTGCTTAGAGCATCAACTAAAGAACATTCTCATATTACAGCATAAGCATCAAGCGTTTGGTACACATGGGCAAAAGATTGTAAACTCTTGGATATGGCCAACTAATTTGCACATGTCGTGGAATCTTTCATTTAGAAAAGACACCCTACTATAATAAATTGTATACTTTATATGTTTGTGGTTTAAGATCATGCATGTTGGCCATTATTATTCAAAATGTTAAATTGGTTCAAGGGCCAACTATTGTAGCTTTGATACATTTGAATGCTGAGTATTTTCGAGTCCAATCCAATTAGATTCAAGCATATATTGTCAATGAAAGGCCCTTGTTTGTAGTGCATAACTTATTGACTTGTTTATTGATTGAGAGGTGGAGGTGCATTTAAACACCTCTCTAACATAAAAAAAAATGTTGAAGATGTTAGCTAATGCATGAAAAATATCCTCTTGTCATTGATTGTATAATGTATATTCAATTAACATTGCACATGGACCTAAGAAAGAAGAAACGAATGAGGTCCTTTCACAAGGAGACTTCATGGTTTCCATTGCCACTATCTTCTCATTTTTTTGCAAACTAGGTTTAGTTTCATGCCAATGGCCTTGCTTTCCTTCATGCTAATTGGAAATAGCTCGTATGCACTAGAAAATACCACAATTGTGTACTAGTCAAGTACATCTTTTTTAGTATAGTATTCAATCACAAATGTCTTTTGTGTGCTTACATAGTAAGCTTGTTATAACAAAAAATGCAGCATGTGAAACATGTGTCTCTACCACAAAAAGTTATCCCTCTAGCAATCCAAATGAGGATCAACTTCATGTACAACTACAATGTAACCTATGCTTAACAAGGTTATCCAGTAAAACAAGAGTACTCAATAGCTCAAGTGGCGACATAATGAATCTATAGTGAGATTTAAAAGCTAAGCAAAGGAACATGGTCTATTCTATAGCACCATTGAGCGAAAGAATGTTGTTGACATTTAGCCAAAGAAAGTTGAAGTTATTGAGCCTAGAAGGCCAGTTGTCAAGCTCTCAGAGGAGACTTACTAACTCTATCCAAAATGTAGAGTAGCATATAAGAGTAGGACATATGTTGTAAATCATCATTTGCATAGATGCCCAATGAGACCGAAGCGTGTAATACTCATGTGATTAGTTCTCATAAAGCATCAAAAATCGAACGGCTCATATGAAACTCTAATAAGGAAATGAAATAAAAATGAAAAAAATGCACATGAAGCAAAGTAAAAACTAACAACTGAAATGAGTCGATGTAATACTCTCACAAGGACACTATGGCATCACAAGGTCAGCCCGGCCTCAGTATCCATCTCCACGAGAGAGGCCTTGGGCAATAGTGCCGCCTCACTTGGATCAGCTTTACTGAGATAAATCTCAAGCTTAAGTGTGTTACAATTTATAACATCTTGATTTGCCTAAAATTTCTATGTATCTCTCCCTCTACGATCAGGACATTATGAACCCTGTCAGATTTGTTGCTAGAAAGATATATAATGAATTCTAGATATGTGCGGCATGTACATTTTTCTCTTTGCTATATGAATCTTGAAGTAGAACTCCATCTATACAACGTGGTTACATTACTATGACTGCATAAGTTCGTATGGTCTTTTCAAAATAAGAATCAAGTTGCCAGGTTTAAGGGAACAACCATTCCTTGTTAAAATATCATTTGATTCCAACATCATTTCTGGAGCTGTCAGCAATATGCAGAAAATCACTACTAGTACGTACTTCTCAGCCAGCCAGTCCATGTTGAATCACCGATGATGTTGCAAAACATCATTGCAATATTTCTTGAAGTTGTTGGATTCATCAACAATGAAATCACTGCCAAATAACTATAGTAAGCAGATGAGACTGAAACATACAATATATTGGGCTTATGTTCTGACTGTCAAGATGCCAGTACTGTATCCATACATCAATCTTATTACAAGCAAGATAAGTGATGTGCAGCACTTCATACAAGAAAAGGGGTCACCTTATTTCTGATTGGGTGCAAAAGAAACCGGACTTGATGCTGTGTTTGATCTAAACCTGTTGATTTCCATTTCCAACCAGAAATTGAAGTAGCTTATAAATGCTTTAAATATTGAGTTTCACTCATATTACCTGCTTTGTCCCAATAACTATGAGGTATTGGAGAGGACAATGGTTTAGAAGATATAGGATACTGGAAATAATGGACAACCAACAGGACTCCCCACCTGTCTGTAGCTCTGGACTATTGCTTGTGAACTGAAACTGGGAATCAAGGTAATGGGACAGAGGCTTCAGCCATGGATGGAGAGAAAGAAGTAAACACAGGCATCCTGCCTCATAGACCTGGAAAATGCTGTAGTCATCCAAAACACAAAGACATCTTCTAGGATAGGATGGACAAGCCTTATAGATCTGGAAAATGCTGTAGTCATCCAAAACATGAAGACATCTTCTAGGTTAGTATAGACAAGCCTTATACAGAATCTCAAAATTTCTGGAGCTGTTGCCAAGTAAAGAGAAGGAAACTCCTCAATAAAAGAAGTCTAGGGACACCTTCCATTTTCCAGGAAATTGCAGCAAGGTCTCATGGCCATTAAAGAGAGAATTGGATTCCTTTGTTGTCCCCTTAAGCAAGTTCATTTGAGCAAAGTTGAAAAGACTCTCTGGAGGGAAACGGAAAGAGGCAATCAGTATTTGGCACTGGCAGCTCTGCAACAAGAAGTTGGAGAGTGCATGTGAGGAATGATTTTCTAAATGGTTAGCTAAGGGAAACGATACATGGACCGAACAGTGGAGTTCGTGACACTCTACACTCAGTACGTGTAAGCTGAAGAAAGTGGGTTGAAGCAAGCTCCTGGAGATTAGTGCCAAAGGCCAACTAAAAATTCTAACTCAGATAGATGGATTTTGGAACAGCAAGGTCAATCCTGATATGTTTGTAAGTAAAACCAGGGACAGTTACGAACTTGGTAGTGTCTGTAGATGACATCATGCTTAATAGCTAAAATAACCAACCAATATTCGTCATCATAAGGTTCAAGAATGCCTTATGTTCATTAGCTCTAACCCTTGAAAAAACGGGGGGGAAACAAAAACAGTACTAGACAAGGCCTTTGCCATCCTGATTCAGTAGCTTTCAAGAACCACTGGAAAATATACAGACAAGTATGCACTGGTATTATGCTTTAACCACATAAAGTCACTCGATGAAAATCTGAACACATGCCTACAAAGAGAGGTAAAACCATACTAGATGCGCTGCACCATCTCAGTCGAATCCCATCTTGGGCTCCATGGAAAATCCTTGTATGCCCGAGTAATTGGCTTTCCAATGTTGTCAAAATGCTGCATAAATTTTAAGAAAGTCTTAATCAATAAAAGCTGCATCGATAACAACTTGCCTTCTATGAATAATTGTAGGTGTAGTCACTCAATGAAGCAAATGATGTCGACAATTTTAGGCTGAAACCTAGAGCACCTGACAGCTCTGGAGAGTAAGAGTTGGTTGCTGCTTTGGAAATAGTGTTGACAGGAAGAAATGGACCTGCAAGTCATGTAATGAGAATTCTCTTCTGAATTCGCGCATTTCTTACAATGGGCATACAAAGGTCTGAATCAGATATAATACAGGCTCTCCTAAAGCAGAACATAAAAATCGAGACAATAGCTACTAAACAAAACGGCAGTTACACGATGCATCTCTTAGACACTGCAAAATGTAGCTGATAGGCTTGATTATAATTGTAACAAATGACTATTAAGCATGGACATTATGTCTTGTGGACACTCTCTTGTAAAGCAGATCATAGGTTGTCACAAACAAAACCCCCTGAAGATGGAACATGAGTTATCTATCCAGCATATATTGGAGAGCGCAATCGTTGCATACCAATAGACTAGACACCACAGATATCAATGGGCATGATCTATCAAGATAGGTATAACTCCACCATCGAAGCGGGAAACCCTTGAAATGCCTATTGGAGGCACCCGCCACGACTCTGGAATAGCTTGGGAAATCCCAAAAATGTGTTTCCCCAGGGAGAATGTTATCCCTGTCTGAAATGGCACCACATGGCATTTCCCCTCGAATCCAAAATGTTTCACTCTTCGGTGGGATTTGGATTGCAATGTGGAAAATTTGTGGAAACAAACATCAGTTTAGTAAGGTCCCTTTGAGACACCCACAGTCTTTTGCTTTCCCTCCCTTACCCCCTTTCACTATTTACACATTTCTCCCTCTTCCCATCACATCTCCCACCGCTCAATAATGCAATGCATCTGTTTCCCTCTTCTCAAAAATTGGTGTTTCTGTTTCCATCTTTATTTCCATTCCTATTTCTATTTCAAAGTTTTCTGCAATTACGAATTCATATAATTGAAGTGGCAGTGGACCTCTAGGACTATAGGTCTAGTAAAAACTTCATATCTACTTAGGGTGAAAGACCCGAAAAACTATCTACTGCAGTCACCGTGTGTCTCTTTACATAGGTCCCCAATGCCTAGGATTATGCTTGGTTAGGAAGGTAATGCAACAGTGAGCTACTACAAATAGCACCTACAATTGAAGAATACTCATCATAAGATGTATGTCATGGATGTGTATTTTCAATTTTAAGAAAGGAGGATTGACCTGAACACATCATTTCCCAAGGAAAAACAAGCCAATTGAGTCAGGTGTAGTCCCATTCAGGTCCCCAATTCTATATTAAAAAATACTTGATGAAAGACCCAACAAAGAAAGAAATTCTCATACCACTGCTGCTGGTCTTGAGAAGCATGCTGCATGGTCTCCTACAGCATAGAAAATGCAACATGTATGACAACACGAAGAAAACAATCTGTAGAATGCTGAATGCTGAATGCTATAAACATAACAAGTATGAAGATGGTACAATAAGAGGACCTCAAACCTCCATGTCTCTAGGACCGGGGCAGAGATGCCTGAAGGAGTGGGTGTCAAGAGTGTATCGTAGGCAGAGATGGTTGAAGAAGTGGGTATTGAAGTATGCCACACTTGAACAGACCCCAAAAACACAGCAGTAGTCTTAAATCTGTCTAGTGAAGAAGGCAGCAGCAATGTACTCCACCCGGAAGGCTAATTACACAGTTCAGGCTTGACAGATGATGCTATTGGCTGTCTACCTGCCTGCCAGCAAAACACAAGCACAGCAGCTACTGTAGACCTCCAAACAACAAACACAAGATGCTGGAATGAAGGCAAAGCCTACAAATGAAGCCTGGCAGCTGGGCAGCCTGTCTGATCAGCCAAAAAAGTGTACAGCAGGCTGGAACAGGTCGCTAGGGTGCTATGATGCCATCGGCAGCAGGACGACCAACTGATAGTGAGAACACAGGTATAAATGGCCTCCCAATCAGGTCACCTACTGATGAAGAAGCTGTAGACCGCAGGGCAGCTCTGTACAAAACTCCATGAACTGAGGTGTCCTGCAGATAGGGGTGTAAACAGCAGTGGGCAATGAGAGGGCTGAAGGTGTGGCATGGTTGGCTGAAATGAGGGATTGGGGATGGAAAAAGAAAGACTCCTATTTATAGAGAACTGCCAAAAAAAAAAGAGTAATCTATACCAATGTGAGATGCTGCGAATATGGTGGATCCAAGTCAACGAATCCTTTGACAAGGTAAAAGAGGTTTTCATTCTTGAATGGGCACCAGCAAATATAGGTTTTCCCCTCATCCAAAGCACTCCATTTTACATTTACAAAATGCCAAGGCATGGACAATGCAAGGGATGATGCAAAGAGTTATGCTCAAACAGAATGCTATGCACAACGCAATGGTACCACTTGAGCAGAGGCCTCGTAGGGAAACACTCTCTTGCCCAATCGCCCTTTTGCAAGTATGATCATCAAGATGCAAATGGATGATGATATGAAGGTATGAATGAATCAATACAATAATCAACATCCTATAATCACCAAGAGGAGACCTTCCCCTCTCACCATGGATGGTGGGAAAAGAAGTAAGCACCCCATTTTCACCACCCCGAGATGTCAATGCCGAAGGGGAGAGGAGAAGCACCCAAAGAAGAAGAGTGAAGCACATGTAAGCACCCACTTTCACCATCCCAAGATGTCAATGCCAAAGGGGAGAGGAGAAGCACTCAAAGAAGAAGAGTGAAGCACCTGTCCAAATAAAAACCTATGAAATGAAGGGCCTCCATGGTAGCCTGAAGCAAGGCTGTAACTCGGCCTTGAGAGAAGAAGCCTCCATGCTGGTCCAAAGTGCAAAGCCCAACCAAAGAGGGGCAACCAAGATGGGAGTGCTGAAGTATCCGAGTCTCTACTCCAACAAAATCATAGGTCCTGTAAGGGCTAGTTCCAAACTCAAACACAAGCAATAAGCATAAGTACCTCATGAGATCAAAAGGCACACATATCTCTACTTCAATGAAACTGCTTTAGGTGCTTTTATGGTTGTGTGTTTTGTGTGTTTTTAGGGATTCTTGCATCCAACAGGTAGGTATGCTAAAGATGTAAGATCGTAAGAGTAAGAATGTGCAGTTAGTGCCACTGACTTGTGAAATGAGTGAGGAGAAAGGCTCCACCTTCCATTGGATCAAAGGGTCTCTTGGAAAAGTAAGCTCAACTGCTTATGACTGTGCACTAGATGTAGATGGCAACTCAGAAAGTGAAGTGAATGTCGCATCTAGACAGTCCTCAAAAGAAGACAAGGAACACCTAAGGACCAAAGTCAATGGTAGAATTGGCGAACCAATCAGATAACCCCTCAAGTGTAGCTTGGGTGGGCTGAGGAGATAGCCCTGAAGCCATGTGACTGGCATGTTGATACTTATCAATGCAAGCACGTTGTGTTGTGCTAAGAAATGCACTTAGCCACTTAAGCAGTCCCAAAACATGCTTATTTTAGGCTTATTTTAGCCAAAACCCTAAAATGGGGAGCGGATCGAGAGAGTTAAGTGGGAGAGGATCTAGAACCCTAATTTTCTATAAATAGGCAGCCAGCCCTCCACTCTTCTCTAATCTCGTTTTTGCAGATTTCAGATGTTTCAGCTTGCTGCCCACACCCCCTTCGCGGAGGACATCTCAGCCGAAGCTGTCCATTGCTGTCTCCATTAGTTGGCGTCTGATTTCCAGCCCTCTTCACGCAGTTTGGAGCTGATTCCAGTCAGGCGACTGCTGTTCTTGTACAGACTTGCTACCGTACAGCCTGCCATGTCATCACCGTCCTGCTGCCTACGTTTTTAGTCTTTCTCTCTCCTGCAGGCTGTCATCTCTGCGTTTTTCGTCTTTCTCTCACCTGCTGCCTGCGTTTTTAGTCTTTCTCTCTCCTCATTGTTGTCTGTGTCAGATCCAGCTTCTCACTATTGCGTTTGCTGGTGTTCGACATCCGGAGGCTGCCTTGCTGCGATTTTGGGATCCGTTGGAAGTACGACACACTCTCCAGCTCATTACCCCTACCCTAATCCTTGAGATACATGAGTTTGAGGTTCAGTGTTCATTCACTGCATAGTGTGTTTGCTGTTTGAGCATCGTATTATTCAGTAGTTATATCACTTCATTTATTCACTATGTTCATTGTCTCTAAGTTACCCTAACCCTAACTTTGTTCTTTTATCAGTCTGTGCTTTGTCGTACGGTTTCTATTTATGTTTCTGTGTTAGGGCATTTCTTTACATGGTATCAGAGCCGGGTACTCTCTAAGAAACCTAGGCCTTTGATCTGAAAGCTCTACACAAGAAGCAAGAATAACAGTAGGTTCAAATGACTTCGAACACAACATCATCGATTCAGTCTCCAGAATCAACTATGCCGAGAACCGAACGAGAGTGGGCCGATCAGCTTGCTCCACAAAGTTTCGATATGGTGGAAGACACTTCTGATAGATGGAAGAAAAGCTAGGCAAGCTGACCTCTAAAGAATACAAACTGATCATAGCTTATCAATGAAAGAAGATTGAGGAGCTCAATCGAAGAATTGCCCTTCAAGAAAATCTTCTAAATGAAGGTATGCATGAATTTCTCTCTTCAGATGTTGCGCATAAATCTGATGATGTTGCAAGGCCGTCAAGCCTCCATCAGGGACATGTCCCCTCTCTTGGAGAACAAGACCCAAAGTATATTCCTTTCTTTCATCCTCTTCCATCCACTCCGGTGCAAGTTACTTTAGATTCGTTTGTTCCTTCTTTTACCTCTTCTGCTTTGCAATATTCTGGTAGAGATCCTATGGAATAAAGAGTCCTGTCTATTGACTACAGAAAAGGTTCTCTTGAGGACCAATTCTTGTATGTTAACACACATCGTGGGGATTATAAGAAAAAGCCACGTACCTCTTCTTCTAACCTTCCTTCTTTTCAGTCTACTTCACAAAATCAAAATGAATTTGGTGTTCCTTTTTCTCCATTGCATGGTGCATCATCATCTTCACACTTTCATTTCCAATCATTAAATGTTAAAAATGAACAAAATGCATCTACACCTCACACACCACATTTTTAAAACCCAACCATCGCACCACATTCTTCTGTTGCTTCTCCACTTCCATTCACACCATTTACATTTCCATTTCAGAAACCTCATGTCGCACCACACATCACACCGAGGGGTTATGGAGACATAAGCACATTCTTTAGGACCTCATCCTTACCTCTACCGGGTGAAGTTCCACCTACTTCACACACACTTTCAGGATCATTGCAGCCTGGGTATCCCCCCAGTCTCTCCCGAGTGTGGATCAGTTGACTCCACAGTTTGCCTCCATGGTTTTACCTAGTGGACCTTCTGGTCATACTGCTGTGCCCTTGCCTCATTTTGAACCGGACTTCCGTGTCCCAGTGCCTCCACCTACACTGGCACCTCATGGAAACATTCATGTTCCAGTGTCTCCACCTCAATTGGCACTCATTGGACACTCATAGCCTACTTCTATCTACCCATCTTTTCCCCCTCCTCCTCATCAAACACATCCACCTCCACCATCTTACCCTCCACAATCTTATCCCCCACATCCATCTTACCCTACCTACCCGACACCTCATGGTTCTAGCTCATCTTCTGTCAAGCATACATTTAATGACAAGACTCGTTTTAACAGGTCAAACTTTACCACTTGGTCAAACTTGATGAGACATATCCTTGACTCCCAGAATCTATGGGATCTTGTGCAGGGGTTGAAACCCCGACCCGATTCCGCACTTGTCCCATACGAGGTTGTCCGCTCATGGAAGGCTAGGAATGCCTCCGCTATTGTCGAGCTGATGCAGGGCTTATTGCCAGAGGTTCATTCTCAACTTCAGCATTTTGACTCAATGTCTGAGCGATGGGTACACTTGACTGACCGCTACGCGGCTCGGGATAGAACCCGTCGTATCAATCTTGACCATGAGCTTCAGCTTTTCAAAATCACAAACCCGGATGACTTGAAAGTTAAGTTGGCTAAGTATTGGTGTCTTCTCACTGAATTCTCCACTACGGGGACTCCCAAGTCCTCTGAAGATCACATCACATTTTTCCTAAACAAACTCCCCAGGAAATACTTCAATTTTGTGGAAGGCATAGTTTCAAAACCTACCATGCCTATATTCTATGAATTTGAGTATGAGATGTTGCATTACGCACGGTTGTTCGATCAGTTTCATATGAATTCCTCTTCAAAGGAGGCTCTTATTGCTCATTCTCAGAAAGGGCAACAAGAGAAGGAAAAATAAAATCAAACCTCTACTCAAAATCAAAATCAAAATCAGAAGCAAAATCCATCCGAGGAATCACAAGGAAACTCCCAGTCACAACTTAAACCAGGGTAGCAGAATATACCTAAGAAGAATAGGTATTGTCAACATTGTCAAAAGGCTGGCCATTTTGACGATGAGTGTCGATCAAAGGCAAGAGGCACAGCACCAAAACCTAAGTCTCAGACCCCCGCCCCTCAGTCGGGCAACCCCCAGCAGGGGAGGCAGGGTAATGGCAAGGGGCAGTTTAAAGGTCAGACTCATACGGCCACCGCTCAGCCATCTCAGCCGACAACGTTCTCAACTCCAGAGGGCTTGTCTGACTGGTCTGCAGAGACCCACATCGTCTCCATAGAGACATCACATGCGAGTCTCGACCACATCTATGAGTTGCCTCCTGATGAGATTACCGCAGAGGCCCACTTGTCACAGCTGAGCACTTCAGCTCCTGTTTGGATTATGGACAGTGGAGTTGCGTAGAAAACAACTCCTCGGTCAAGATTTAGGCTCAAGGTTGCGTCAGCTTTGTCACTAACAAGGGTCCGGATCTGGCTACGCTGGACAATGTATATCATGTCCCTCAGCTTGTGGTGAACTTGTTATCTGTTCAGCAGCTTTGCCGATAGGGGCGAGCGGTTTTCTTTACAGCGACCATAGTTGAGATGCTTGACTCTCTTACTGGTTTAGTGATTGCTCGCGGTGAGGCACAGCCTAATGGCCTATACCACATGACATACTTTCTGACCGAGCCGACAGCCGAGGGCTCCATGTTCCATAGCTTCTAGGCCTTAGAAATATCTCGGGAATCTACGCACAATGAGCGTCTTTGGCATGTTCGATTAGGTCATCGTGGTTATGACTCACTTTATGAGTTGTCACGCCATGAGTTGGTTGAGGGCATCCACGCCTGAAGCTCGCTTGAGATGTCTGTAAAGCTTGTCAGGTCGAGAAACAGCACCATACCCCATTTCCTCAACAGACCTCACATAGAACTAAGGCGCCTCTTAGATTGATTCATGTTGATCTTTGTGGGCCAACATCCACTGCTACCTTGAATGGCGCACTATACTTCTTTTTTATAGTGAATGATCATTCTAGATACATGTGGGTGTACTTCCTCAAGCATAAGTCTGATGCTTTCATATACTTTTCTGCTTGGGTGCTGCTGGTTCATAACCAGACTGGTCGTCGTGTCAGTTGCATGAGGAGTGATACCGGTGGTGAGTTCATCTCCCACGAGTTTTCCGATTTTCTACAGAAGCATGGCATCTCCCGCCAGCTCACCTCTACCAACTCCCCCTCTCAGAATGGATTCGTAGAACGTAGGAACCGAACAGTCATGGAAATGGCACATGCACATACCTATCGCTTTGTTGTAGGAAAACTTCTTTGGTTAATTCACACTAGGCCAGATATAGCTTACTCAGTTAGGATACTCAGTCAGTATTTCACAGCACCTAGGATGTCACATTGCATTGCATTTCTTTGTGTATTGCATTATTTACGGTGTACTTATTCTTACAGCCTGACATATGGTTCTGGTTTATGTTTGCAAGGGTACGCTGATTCTGATTGGGCAGGAGATCCTGACACCCGGCGTTCCCATGGCGGCTCTCTCTTTACCTTGGGCACGGCTCCCATTTCTTGGTCCAGCCATAAGCAAGAGACGGTGGCGGCTTCCACGGCCGAGGCTAAGTACCGGGCTCTCTTTGATGGCACCACCAAGGCCATCTATCTGAGGAGTTTACTGAAGGCACTTCATTTTTCTTGTCTCTTCCACAATTGTCTACTGTGACAACCAGAGTGCCATTGCCCTTGCAGACAATCCGATCATCACACCACGGACGTGGCATATGGGAGTCCATTTTCACCTTTCCAAAGAGCACGTTCAGCTAGGCACTATTCGCCTAGAGTTTGTGCCTTCATCAGATAATTTTGCAGACATTTTGACCAAAGCAATCAACCGGCCAGTTCTTCAGTACCTACTACCCAGGATCGGCTTGGGTATACCCTCCCCTACTTCTTCAGCTTGACAAGGAGAGGGTGCTTCCCTCTTGCTTTCCCTTCCAGTTTGAGAGGGGGCGGCTTCTACTCTTGATCGTGACACTGATTATGCTTACACTTTTTAGACATTACATTCATTTATTCTTTTGTATTGTATTATGGACATTTGTAACTTCATCCACACTGTCAGGATGACATGATTGTAAAAGGGAAGTTGGACAAGTGAACAATTCCCTTGCGAGGGCACTGTCCAAGTAGCACCGTTGCATAGCATATTGCATGAGCATGACATCTTGCGTCTCCCTTTGCATTACCCCATACATTGGCATTCTGTTCATGTAAACATGCATCTGTGCACATTTATCCCTCCTAGATCTTTTGGAGTGGTCGACTCTAGGATTCACCATATTCATGGCATAACACATGGCAATTCTCCTAAAGGCAGTTTCCCTACCCTTGCTTTGCTTTGCTTGTCTTACTAAGCCCACCATCATCTTTTTTGCCTCTCCCCATATTCACCACATGATTGGCATACACACACTTTTATTATCCTTAGGCACTTATCCTAGTCAGTGTGAGGGATTGTTTGCTAGTTTTGTGAATGACCTGGGTTTAAAACTCTCTTTATCTTTTCCTATCTGTCACTTAATCGGCCACTATCCCTATATTACTTACGTATTTTCAAAACACTTTTCAAACAACCACAAACAAACAAACAAACAAACAAATAAGTCTATTGTTATTTCCATCCGCCTTTGCAGGACTTGGTAGGCCCTTGGACAGCCGCCGAGCACCCTTGGTCCGATGCCCTGGCCTCTCTAGGGTAATCACTTCGGCTCCCTTGATAAGATAACCATCGCCTCTGTAGTCTTGGTTGGCCACTCAGCAACCAACGTGCACCCTTTGTCCGATGCCCTGGCTACTTTGGGGTGGGACGCCTTGGGGTAAATCAAAATTTAGGCTGTCTACTTTTCGCTTAGCCACTTAAACAGCCCCAAAATATGCTTATTTTAGGCTTATTTTAGCCAAAACCCTAAAATGGGGAGCGGATCGAGAGAGTTAAGTGGGAGAGGATCTAGAACCCTAATTTTCTATAAATAGGCAGCCAGCCCTCCACTCTTCTCTAATCTCGTTTTTGCAAATTTCAGATGTTTCAGCTAGCTGCCCACACCCCGTTCGTGGAGGACATCTCAGCCGAAGCTGTCCATTGCTGTCTCCATCAGTTGGCGCTTGATTTCCAGCCCTCTTCACACAGTTTGTAGCTGATTCAAGTTAGGCGACTACTGTTCCTGTGCAGACTTGCTGCCGTACAGCCTGCCACGTCATCACAGTCCTGCTATCTACGTTTTTAGTCTTTCTCTCTCCTGCAAGCTGTCCTGTCTGCGTTTTTATTCTTTCTCTCTCCTCACTGCTGTCTGCATCAGATCCAACTTCTCACTACTGCGTTTGCTGGTGTTCGACATCCGGAGGCTGCCTTACTGCGATTCGGGATCCGTTCGAAGTACGACACACTCTCCAACTCATTACCCCTACCCTGATCCTTGAAATAAAGGAGTTCGAGGTTCAGTATTCATTCACTGCATAGTGTGTTTGTTGTTTGAGCATCGTATTATTCAGTAGTTATATCACTTCATTTATTCACTGTGTTCATTGTCTCTGAGTTACCTTAACCCTAACTGTGTTCTTTTATCAGTCTGTGCTTTGTCGTACGGTTTTTGTTTATGTTTCTGTGTTAGGGTATTTCTTTACACGTTGTTGGTGTGGATAAGCTGCAAGTGCATGAGGATTGCCCCTTCTCAATTGTGGACAAGGAACACAAGTATGCTATCCTCATGAACTTGAGTTCCCAAGTGGGAAAGAGGGTCGAGTTTTAGGAGTTTTGGGCGGACTGCCCTTGGCCTTTCAACAACACAAGTCAAAATGATTGGACTTTTGGCGATGCTGATAGAACTTGTTTTTCTTTTGGACATCTATAAAAAGACGGAGGCATTGAATCAAGACTCATTGAACACAAAGGCTTGTAACCACATAAAGCTAGAGTTCTACTTGCTTCTTGGTGTTATTGAGATATATATTTTGGCTCCTCACTTGTTTCTCTTGAAGTTTATGATAGAAGGCAATGTTGAGTATCAAAGGCAAATGCAAAAGAGACTCACCACACTACCATAAGATCTTGTAAACTAATCCATGGTATGTGTGGAGTTATGAGTGAAGACTATTTATATGGGCAATAATCCTTTTAAACTTTTGTATGAAATAGCCTTTGAGAAGTTCATTCTGTTGTATATCTCTACCAAAATTGTAATTTCTTCTAGCTTACCTAAGCACATCATTGACATCCTACCCTTTCCAAATATTGCTTAAGTTGTACCATTGTTCATGACACTATTTGATTTTATCGTTATCACCTACACTCGCAATTGTAATCATGCAAGACTACCCTTATATCAAGATTATTTCAATGTCATTCAAGAATAAGTGGACACTCATCTTAGAACTACTAGCTTGTGTGGAAGGCAGCATTTTGACATTGTGTTCAATGCGTTACGTAAGCATGGGCTGGTTATGAAGATTGGCATGAAGAGTGCATTTTTCTTAGATGAGATCCACTTTTTGGAGCACGTCGTGTCAACTAATGGCATTCATGTGGATCCTAAAAAGATTGAGACAATACGCTCATGGACACCTTTGAAGAATCTGCAAAAGATCTGTGATTTCTTGGGTCTATGTTCCTATTATAGAAAGTATGTGGGTAGCATTACTAAAATTACATCTCCATTGCATGCTTTGCAAAAGAAGAGTGTGCCTTTTAAGCGGACAGCTATGGAAATTTCAGCATTTGAGAAGCTAAAAGAAAATATGATTTCAAATCATGTGGTTGTATTGCCTAATCTAGGGAAGTCATTTGTCGTTCAGTGTGACGCATGTGAAAATAGCATAGGGGCTATTTTAATGCAAGATGGCCAAGTTGTGGCTTATGACAGTCATGTTCTCCATGGTGCAAAGAGAAATTTGCAAGTTTATAAGAAAGAGTTGCTTGTTGTAATTCATATACTTATCACATGGAAGCACTATCTCGTAGGGGCTGACTTCACAATGCAAACGGACCATCAGACATTGCACTACTTTTTGACTTAGACTAGGTTGTCCAAGAAGCACATAAGATGGGCCAACTTCTTGTCTATGTGTTACTTTCAAATCGTGCACATAGATGGAAAAAAGAATGTGGTGGCTGAAATATTGTCATATAAGCCTTGGATTTTGGCTATCACTATGGTATATCATATTGAGTTGAATGCTATGAAAGATCAGTATGATATTGATTCAGATTTTGCAAATGTATATGATCAGCTTTGCAATGGCCAAAGACATGAGTACTTTGTGCATAGAGATGGTTTTTTGATGATGCATGGATGGCTTTGTGTAACAAGCAATTAAGGCCTAAACTGAGAGTCATTCTCCTCCTTATGCAAGACATGGAGATATTGATGCTACACTTAAAGCAGTAGAGCATTTCTTTTATTGGCCTTCTTTGAGACACGATGTTGCGCAATTTATTAGGACATGTAAGGTATGTCAGAAAGTGATGTATGATAGGCAAAAGATACCGGGTTTGGTGTAGCCCTTGCCTATTCCAAATAGACCTTGGCAAAGCATTGCTATGAACTTTATCTTTAAGCTTTCTAAGACACCTACGGAGAATGATGGGATATAGACCATCATTTGTAGGTTTAATAAGAGTAGGCCCATTTCATTCTGATGAGGAAAAAGACGAAGGCTAATCATATAGCACACTTATTTTTGCAACATGTGTTTTAAGTATCATGGCATGCCACAGCCAATCATCAGTGATCAAGACCCTCATATAGCTGATTTGTTTTGAAAAGGGATATTTGAAAACATGGGTATAGCGTTGAAATTTTCTTCCTCCTTCCATCCGCAAACAAATGGTCACTCAGAAGAGGCAAATTCTATAGTACTTTATCTCTTGAGATGCTATGTATCAGAGCATAAGTCACGATGGTAGAATTTGAGGTTGTGGAAGGTGGCAATTTCGCATAAGTCACGATGGTAGAATTTGAGGTTGTGGAAGGTGGCAAGAAAGCGCCTCCCCCCCCCAATTTTACACACAAAGAACAAGATCTTTGAGATTGATCGGTATGTGGAAAACATGGATGTAACCTATGCAAAGGTTAAGCATGCTCTTCATAGGTCTCAAGAGAAGCAAAAGAAGGCTGCCGATTGCCATAATCGTGTTTTGCAGTTTCAAAGGGCGGCGATTATGTGTTGCTGCGTTTTGAAAAGGTCAATATTAATTTTCAGAATTAATCTTGTGAAAATTTACTTTTAATAAAGCTAGATAATATTAGGAATTTTTGGAAGGCTACCACTTGGCAAAACATGACCATGCAAGTGGAAAAAAGTTTTTGGAGGCTAGGGGGAAGAGAAAGGTCATTTTGCAATGCACCAACTAGAGAGAGGCTATACGATTAGGTCACCTAATGTAGGGGACTATTTGCAACCATCAAGGAAGGCTTCTAGACCAAGAGATTGTAGCCCAAGCCCCTATGGATGCAGACGACAGCATCTAACTCTAGGTGATAGCAGTTTTGGGAGCTCTTGGCAATCTATGACAGCTTCCATGGCTGTCTAGACAAGGCAGCTACTAATTTTCTCTAGTTTCTCACGATAGAAAATTAGAGTTTTCTCTCCCCTCAACATTCTTTATCAACCTCCTGCCTATCCCCATTCTTTCTCAGCAATTTCCAACAAAATCAACCATTATAACTAATCTCTCCTACAAACCCTAATTTACAATAGAAATTAGGGTTTGACAGCTACCTCGAGAAGCTTGCTCAAAAGTAAGGCCTAAAGACTTGAATTTCAGCCACTAAAATTGGGGCAATTTCATGATATTCAAGTCGCCATTCAGCCAGTAAACATTTGGGGCTGAATTTGTCACCTAAGGAGCACAATTGAAAGCCAATCCCCAAGCAAATCATGGAGTAAATTGGTTTGAAGGTTAGCTATTCATTGACAACAAGAGACAATTGGAAAGTGAAAAAGATTCAAGGAATCTCAATGTATTTGATCCGAATTGCAATAAAAGTTAAAGAAATATCACAAGGGGGCCAACCAAGTAGGAAACATTAGAAACATGACATGTCCAAGAGTTTCTGAAACGTAGGAAACAACTGAATTGAAATTTTGGTACTTGAAGATTATAGTTGGCCTAGTTTTCCCCTGGGATCAAATTGTCCTCTTTGCCTAGTCAAAGCTGGCTTATAGAGAAATTGTACTTGATAAATGTGTGAGAGTGCGCAACGGAAGAAGAACACGAACACAGAGGAGGAGAGAGAGAGAAAGCAGGGAATGAAGGAAGAAAATCTGCACTGACTGAAATGAATGCTGAATACACTGAAATGGACTGATCAGTCCCTGCACGCAGCCCGGAGCGTCAGTGACGGCACCAGATCAGGCTGATGATGACGGCAGCACCGAAGACGGAGGAAGATGACGGAGTCGGAGTGTGCACCTGCCAAAGAAGGAGGGAAGATGATAATACAACTGACTGCCAAGTGGGAAATGGCTATAAATAGCCAAAAAACCCAAAAACTGGCCGACCTGAATTTTGAGGCCATAAATATGTCCGACCAGCATTTAATGCTGATCCGATAAGCATTTAATGCTGGTAAAAATGCCAGGAATGCTCAGAAAAATCCCGGAAAGGGTGGACAATGTCCGGCAGGTGAGGCAAGCTGAAGAATGCAGAAACTGCCCCGGGAAATGCACATAAAATCCCGACTGGAGGAGAAAATGCACTGAAATGCAATAAACTGAGTGCTCTAGAATGAGCTACCTCCTCCGTCAAAACAAGTGATAGACAGGTCAGAGCTCCTAAAGTCCTCGTCTGACTCAGACTGAGGCTCACAGGCAGGAGATGACAAGGCATGACAAACATGACTGCTAACACCCCCTCTCAGATCCTGGATGTGGCAGAAGGCCAAGGGAGAAACGGATCCTGGGGTGGCAAGAGGAATGCCAAGGTCGATGAAGTCTGTCGATGTAGACTGCTGTGCTGAAGGAGCTCCTCACGATCCTGGGAATCCCCCTCTAAAACACTAGGGGCCAGGGAATCCACAGCTGCATCACCGAGATCGTCCCCCTCTAAAAGGTATGGGAGGTACGAGGGAACCACCGGAGGAGAGGGTGGGGGATGGAAAGGAACCTGTGGAATAGAAGGTGCACAAGCGGGAACGGGTGGAGCAATAGACTGCCTCGGAGGACCCTGCATCAAAGAAGGGGAATGGAGCCTGTAAAGCCCGCTCTCCTGCCAACCTGTAGATAGACAGCTCCTGTAAAAGAATCCTCAATAACAACGGCATGCTCGGTGAAGATCACTCGTGTGCCAAGCCTCGTAAGACCATAAACTGAGAGGAGGGAAAGGCCCAAATCCGGAACATGTAGGGCCTGTGAAAAGGAGCTCGAAGGTTGGTCGGTAAACAAAGGCAATGTGCCAACACCACTAATAGGCACCGATAAAATGTCACCAACAGTGACTGAACCCTTTGATGGACGGAGATCCTGTAACAAATCACCTCGGGGAGTCATATGACTCGAAGCACCACTGTCCACTAACCAAGGCTACGCAGAAGACACTGCAGCCACGGAAGAAGGATCCTCCTCCAAAGCATGGATATGAAGGAACACTGACTCATGGGTAACAGCGGGTGTAGAGGTAGAAGAAGGCTCCGATGTAGATCCACCCTTCGCTCTCGAACGAAGGTGAGGGTACTTCTTCCAGCATGTCTCCTCGGGATGTGTCCCTTTCCCACAGTGTGGGCACTTCGGTCTCTCTGAATCTGAGTCAGAGCCTGAAGAACTGTCCTTGTGCTTAACCTTTGACTTCGTCTTCTTCTTCTTCTGTCCTCCCGAACCTGCAACAAAGGCTGTAGTGGAGTCGGATCCACTAGCACTGACCTCTCTGAGTCGCTCATCATGCTCCAAGACAAGCGGGGATAGCTCCTCCCATAGAAGCTTCTCACGGGTCCTCGATGTAAGAAGGCTGGTGTAGAAGACATCAAACCGAGGCGATGGCAGGCTGAGTCAAAAGAATCATAGCCATGTCTTCAAAAGATATCGTCCGACCGAGGGATGCAAGCTCATCCCTCATATCCTGTAATCTGTTGATATGGTCCTTCATGGAAGGACTATCATCAATAGCGAGCATCCGCAACTTCTTTTCGAGAGATATCCGGTGGACAAACGTCTTTTGTTGATAGAGAGACGCGAGCTTTCTCCACACGTCTGCTGCAATCTTCAACCTGTGAACATGAACAAGGACAGAATCCTGCAAACTCAGAAAGAGGAAAGATCTGGCTCTAGAATTGAGCCGATCCCATAATGTTGCACGATCCATAGATGTCCCATCTGCGGGATCCACCTTAGGCCGGGGAATAGGAACAGAAACAAGCTCCCAAAGATCGAAGGAGTCCAAGATACACTCCACCTTGCAGGACCATAGAGAAAAATTGGAGCCATCCAACCGGTCCTCTTTGGGCAGCTGAGGAAGTACGGGTACCTGTACAGGGGGTACCAAAGGCTGCATCTTCGGCCCACTGGAAGGGGCTTGCCGAGATACATGAATAGAAGGGGGACGAGAAAGAGGAATAGACTCAGGACGACGGTCCTCGTGATAGAAATCACGCCTCCGTTCAGATGAGTGTTGAGACAAAAGCTCGTCATCTGAGTCATCAAAGCCTGTAAACTGATGAGAAGACATCTTCCAATCTGCAAAACACCAAACACCAAAGAAAACTTTGCCGATGCCGAATAATGACCAGCAGTCTGATCACCAACCACCAAAACGCAGGCTGTGATAGCCTACAAACACCTGAAGCTGCAAAACGCAAGGGTATCTGATGAAGATCACCAGAACAGAAGCCGCCAGCACCAAAACGAAGCCTGGGAGTGGGTTGCCAGCAGGAGATGAGCCGCCAGGAGTGGAAACGATCACCAGATCAGGAAAACGCAGCCTGATGATGTGTTGCCCAGCTGAAGGAGGGGCCACCTGATGGTAAACGCAAGCAGGAGGGGTCGTTTGATGACGTGGCAGCCTTTGGAGAAGTCGTCTGCAGCAAACGCAAGAAGAATGGCCACCTGGAGGGGCCGCCTGGGCAGTTGGAGATGAGGGGACAGCAGCAGAAGAGGGGTGAGGTATCTCTCCACAAGGTTAGGTCCTCCGTGCTCTCAGTCAGGCGATGATACCATGTGAGAGTGCGCAACGGAAGAAGAACACGAACACAGAGGAGGAGAGAGAGAAAGCAAGGAATGAAGGAAGAAAATCTGCACTGACTGAAATGAATGCTGAATACACTGAAATGGACTGATCAGTCCCTGCACGCAGCCCAGAGCGTCAGTGACGGCACCAGATCAGGCTGATGATGACGGCAGCACCGAAGACGGAGGAAGATGACGGAGTCGGAGTGTGCACCTGCCAAAGAAGGAGGGAAGATGATAATACAACTGACTACCAAGTGGGAAATGGCTATAAATAGCCAAAAAACCCAAAAACTGGCCAACCTGAATTTTGAGGCCATAAATATGTCCGACCAGCATTTAATGCTGATCCGACAAGCATTTAATGCTGGTAAAAATGCCAGGAATGCTCAGAAAAATCCCGGAAAGGGTGGACAATGTCCGGCAGGTGAGGCAAGCTGAAGAATGCAGAAACTGCCCCGGGAAATGCACATAAAATCCCGACTGGAGGAGAAAATGCACTGAAATGCAATAAACTGAGTGCTCTAGAATGAGCTACCTCCTCCGTCAAAACAAGTGATAGACAGGTCAGAGCTCCTAAAGTCCTCGTCTGACTCAGATTGAGGCTCACAGGCAGGAGATGACAAGGCATGACAAACATGACTGCTAACAAAATGTTGGTTTACTAGCATGGAGTTGATTGACCCAAAGCTTATTATGAAATTTATTGGATAGGGTGAGATTGCAAATAAGGTAGCACATGCTATTTTATAAGGCTATTTTTACATATCACTGTCTCATTTTGCCTGGCACATTGCTTTAATAATCTACTAAAAGATATAGGTAACTTGTTATCGATTTATGCATCATGAGCAAAGAGCTCGACTCACAACTTTATCTTAGGCCACCAGTTTGTTTGGCATGCGTCTTTCGAGAGAAAACACTATTCAAATACTTCAAGACAAGGTTCTTCTTTAACTTCTTTATACTAGGCTAATTCAAGAAGTGTGGTGGTGCCTTGAGACAATTATTCATTAGCGATGAGTTTACCTCATCAACATTGGCAAATATACCTACAAGTAATCTATGCGAGGAAAAGGCAAGCGGCTCAAAGTTTTAGGGATGTAAAATGTATACATGCTACCATATGTCCAAGTGTGCATCTCTCAAAGTTATGGATGTTATGCAACCTTGCACTAGCAAGGTATATGAAGCCATGGATAGACTAAATGAGATCTTATAAGAGTTGGCAACTTAAGATTATGCATATGAGGAGATTCTCATTTAATTGTGTGTGAGTGGAACTCCCAAAGCTCATCCATTCATGGATCCTCTTTTGGTATGAATCCTGAATTCCAAGTCAAGGGTCACAAGAATGACACAAAAGCAATGGATGCTTGAAGGTTGATATTGACTCATCTAGCACTTGATGAGGGAATTAGATGCAACATTAGGGACCAGCTTTTGTTCTACATGACTTTCATGGCTCTTATGGTTGCAAATGCACAAGAAGATCACTACAAAGTTGGGTGAGCTTTGTGTTGGGAGGACTATGATTTTGATGGCTCTAAGTTGCAGCAATTAACTATTTGTATTCTGAGTTAGGTTGTTAGCTCCTCTTGTTTGAAGCAATTATGGAGCACATATTCCCACATTGCTTCAAAGAATAGAAACTCATTTGGAGTGGGAAGGGCCAATGATTTAGTATTTGTTTGTGCAAATTTGTGCATGTTGTGAGATAATGATTGCAAAGGTTGGTCCTTTCCCTAAGTGCACAAGGACAGGAGAATAATGCTCATAAGGATGCACCACTTATTGGCACTCCTGATCATGAGGTCAGCACTTCTAGAGCAATTGAGGTACTTTGTGACCATCATGATAAGTGATTCAACTTGAAGGCTTGTAAACTTGTGGTTAATGATACTTATTATCATATTATGATAGTTAGGCCATTAAAATTGCCTTCAAAGCTTGTAGCCTTGTTGGCATGTTGCTTAGTTTGTGCATTCTACTAGCTTGTAATTCAAGCTATATTACTTCAATCCTTTGCCTACAATTAATCGATGTCATGTTTGTGTTCTTCGGAGAACAAAGTTCAAAGTCCAGACTATCCTCATTCTACTTCACCCTTTCGATGATCTATTAGGATAGTTGAATGTCAATTATCTAATTATGGCCATATCTTTAAAGTTAGAATGTTCTATCCTTGTATATTATCTCGTCTTTAATTGTGTGTGTGGATTTTAAGAAAAATATTTAAAATCATGTTTGGATGAATTTTTGTATATCGTTCCCATCCCCGTTCCTATCGCCCATTCTTGTGCCCCATCCCATGTTTCTATGGGTAGAATCCATGGCCTCTATTCAATCCAAGGAGCATTTGCTACTCACCGTTATTGTTTCTCTCCATTCCTTGTTTTGTTAGTTTTTCTTGAAAGTAGCATATCATACGTGACAAGAAAGGCAGATTGCTTTTCTCTTGTCATTACGGCAGTAATAAAGCTCTCATAGTTTTTCTCCGAGATGATTCAAGGCTATTTGAACTAATCTAGCATCATCCACTTTACATGTCAATTGGTGATAGCTCATTAGCAATACTCTTGGGCCCTGTCAAATAATCTTGACTGCTGTCATCTAAAATTCTCCCCTCAATAGTGAGCCTATTATCCAATGTAATTAGTCGCAAGCCTATCCTCGTACATAAGTACTATCAACATATGTAAACAGATATTGATAGCACTGCAATGGGGATGATAACAACCAATAATGGATCAATACTGTCGACCAATCCTTTGATGCTCAGGTATACTTAGCTGTCTCTGCTCTATTGACTCGAGTACCTTGTGTTGTAGGGTTAGTGGTTGCTCTATTTTCCTTGCCACGAAAATGTTAAAACTTTCTAACCCAAGAAACCTATCTTGAATTTCCTGTTATGTGGATGTTATAAAGCTTGCTTTTGCTTGTCCTTGGTCTGAAACAGCATCTCAATGTTTTAGGCTGGAAAGCAGCCATTTTCTGGTAATGAGAATAACGTTTTGTCTTAAATCACATGCCAAGAGAGCCAGAACAAGTAGCTAGCTTGAAAACTTTTCCTAGTTTTTAACATAATAAAGCTCAAGGCTTCAAAACTATTTCCTTGTTTAAATAATACTTAAATTATTGGGTGGCAAATTATCAAAAAAATACAGCCCTTTCCCCAACATGGAACTTAACCACCCAAACAATCGATCAGCCACAAGCATCTAGTTTTGAGCTTATACCAAGAAAACGAATATGCCTGAAGAAGCAAGCACTGAAACCCTTCTGCCAAATGTCTGCAAGTCAAACACCAAAAACCCAACTTTCAAAAGCTTACAATCTTTCAAACCCAACTCCCAACCCCTTCCCCCAAATAACCAAAAACCTAAAAAACAAAAAAGAAAGGGCACTAATGCTTTAAGTCATACATCCATGTGTAATGGTTTGTTATTGCATGAACTAACTTGGTTGATGAAATACAACTTGAAGTGAAATGCGACATCTAAGTTCCTTGGTTTTTTATAAATGAAAATGTAGGATAGATGCATAAGGAGAAGCTTTGTGTGCTGTAAGGATTAAATTTGATTATTTAAATGGTTTGTGTACTTCCATTGCTTCCCAAATAATCAAAGACCCAAAAATTAACAAAAAGGGGGGGTTGGGTTTTTCTTCTAGTGTGCTAAATGCAATAAAAAGGCTCATGACAATGTGACATTCAGTTAGAAAGCATAATGACATTAACATTCGCTTTGTATTTAAAATAATTCTTTCAGTGAAAGTTGAGGGGTGAGTTTGATATATTTAGCACTCAGGAAACCGCATGTATCTGATTTAGCACAGGGATTGGTCCATCTCATCCTAAACTATAATAAGGATAGAATGGCCAGCAAAGATAGAGACCTCATAACACGTCTAGTGAAAGCTAGTGCTTTAAGACTGCAGTCTTACAGCATGTATCTGATCCAGTGCAGGGACTGGTCCATCTCATCAGATACATGCAGTCTTACAGCATGTATCTGATCCAGTGCAGGGATTGGTCCATCTCATACTAAACTATGATAGACTGGGCAGCAAAGATAAGAAGCCTCATGACACTTCTAGTGAAAGTCAGTACTTTGAGACTACAGTCTTACCTAGGTCAAACATTGGCCATAGTTCACCAGCCAAGGAGATTTTCTGCTTGACATCAAAGGATTCATAAATTGAACTAAGTCCTGTGGAATGTGGGTTTGGACATGTGCCCCAATTTAACAATTGCCTCTTGGTTGTGAAAATGAAAGGTCCTTGTCAAGCTAAAACACGTGTTACAGCTGATTAGCATTTTTAAACAGCTCCAAAACACGCTTAGTTGATGAAAAATTCAAATTTGGTGCGAGGTTCAAGAGAGTTTCAATGGTCCCCCAAAACCCTAATTTTTGGGGCACCCTTCTATGAGCAATCATGTTGTTATGCCTTGTCATCTCCTGCCTGTGAGCCTCAGTCTGAGTCAAACGAGGACTTTTGGAGCTCTAACAAGTCTATCATGTGTTTTGATGGGGGAGGCTACTCATTCTAGAGTGGCTATCTGGGTGCATTTCTTTTGTTTGTCAGGTTCCACTGTGTTTTCCATGGGCCGGTTCTACATTTGCTAGGCTGTCCACACTTGCCGGACATTGTCCTTGCCAATTGGATTTTTCTATGGCCACCTATCATCTTTTCTGGCATTTTCCCACTGCAACCAGCATTAAATGCTGGTGGGCCAGTGTTTATGGCATTTATTGCAGCAAGTCGGCCAATTTAGGGCATTTATGGCTATTTAAAGCCTGCCCATCCCACACTTGGCACATCATCATCTTCCTTCTTTCTTGGCAGGTGCACACTTTGACCTTGTCATCTTCCTCCATCTCCGGTGCTGCCGTCATCATCAGCTTGATCTGGCACCCTAACTAACATTGTGGGCTACGTGCAAGGATTGATCAATCCTCCTCCTATATTCAGCATTTGTTCCTTGTTCAGTGCAAGTTTCTTTTCTTGCAGATCGTCTCTCTCTCTTCCTCTATGTTCGAGTTCCTTCTTCCGTTGCACACTCACATGGTATCAGAGCATGGTATCATTGTCTAAGAGAGACACAATGCTGACTTCTTGCGGAGGAGAGCACCCCAGACTGCCAGGCGGCCTTGCCACATCAGCGTTTTGCTGAAAATGCAGCTTTCTACTTGGAGGCATCCACTTTTCTTGTGCCAGGTACCCATTTTTCTGCTCACTTCCTCTCCTAGTAGAGGCAACAAGCTTCCTTAGTGAGGCGGCAATCTTCTACTGCAAATGCAGTGTTCCTTGGTCAAGTGACAGCTATCTTTAGCGAACACACATAGTCCTTGTCCAGGCGATAGTCTATCTCCCCTAAGCGAACCCTCTACGTCGACTTTATTGTGATCCTGTAGTTGTTTCCTCTTGTTTCAAGGCTGTCTACAGCCAAACACAAATTTTTTGTGGGTATCTTGCACTATATCAAAGATGGATCCCTCTCCTCCCTGTTCTCTCCATGTTTCACAGAAGGCCTGTTCTGCTAGCCTTCATATGCCATTCATGGCACCCTCGATATCGGTGCCCCTACTCCCTTCTTTTCCCAAAGAAGACCGGCTTGATGGTTCCAACTACTCACTTTGGTCATGTAAGATGGAGTGTATCTTTGATACCTTCGATCTTTGGGAGTTTGTTACCCACCCTATTCCCCATCCAGTGGAGGATTCCACAGTTGGATCATCGATGGATCGTGCCACCTTATGGGATTCTTCTATAGGGGCGGTTATCACGACAAGTTGGCAAGAGAGCAGGCTTTATAGGCTCCATTGCCCTTCTCTTATGCAAGGTTCTCTGCAACCAGCCTTCCTTCTCGGATAGGGTGGTTTAACCTAATTAAGCACTTAATTACAGCAATTAGCAAATGAACATAAATTGAAATGCTCACTTTACCTTCATAAACTTGGATAGTGGACACCTTGTTGGCCCCAAAACTGGCGCCCCTTTCGGTATTTCTTTAATTTTAATTGCTGATGGATAAATTACAAGCCGAGATTTCACAATCTCCTTGGCTGATTCAAAAGCCCCTTGCTGTTCTAATAATCAGCAAAGCATTCGTAATGAGCCCTCCTCTCGTACCGCCGCCTCTCTTGAGGCGGAAGAGAAAACCTGCTGCCCCCTGTCCTGTCGCGGTGCGCGATCAGTCGTCGTCGCCTCTCAGAGCCAAATCTAATCACCTCCTCTCCCTCCACCAAGCTCCGAATGGCTGCTATTCAGCTTCCACCACCCTCCAACAACCTTCTCCCTAGTTGCATGGGAAAGTTTTACCAAGTGGCAACCTTCCTAATGCATTTTCAGCCATTAAATTAATTTTTCAGAATTAATTAATTCTAAAAATTAGTTTCAGCCTAAAATTAAACATGCCCATCTGGAATGAAATTGGCTAGGCCATTTGCAACTTGGAGTGGTTCCCAACCTCTATTAACCCTTAGACTAGCATTAATTAATTTATTAATGCTAGTCCCTAGTGTCACCACTGACACTTAATGGCCAAACAATGGTCCTAGGGTCCAACCTAGCACCAACTGACCACCAAAACCCAGTTGGCATAACTTAACACAACTTTTGCCTTTAACACCCACTGCATCCTCGGGGTCCTTGGCCCGTTCCCATGAAATAACTGCCATGTACATCACATGTGCTAAACAACCTTGCACATTTGATTAGTAACTTAATCAAATGTTACTAGCAAGATTAAAGCATCTCAAAATTTCACGTCCCCGTGACATTCTTCGAGGCAGTTGTCTATTGCTACACCTGTTCCTGCTTGTGCACCATCTTCTCCAGGAGGGTCTATTTGAGAGGGGGAGAAGAGGGGGAAAGTCCACCGTTGCGAGGCCGCTTTTTGCCCAGAGGGGAAGGGAATTCGTCTAGAGAGGAACTCATGGCAGTATTCTTCTAGCACAAGGAAAGAGAAATCTGTAGATTTCTCGTGGTTTATCCATGCAGCAACCTTTCTTGTTGATTCTACCTGAAGCCCATTGCATCACTTGCCACCTCTGCTTATAGAGAGCATTATCCCTACGGGCAGAAGAAGGCAGCCTCTCATATTAGAACACACAGCCGAGGCTCTCTCCACCTTTAACACGCAAATTGGCTACCGCCATGATCACGTTCTTATTCGGTTGATCAGAGGCGGCTTCCTACCGAGTTGATATATGAGAGAGAGAGAGAGAGAGAGAGAGAGAGAGAGAGAGAGAGGAGGCATTTGTGTCAAACACAGTAGAAGAGTCACATCCCATAAGAAGAAGAAGAAGAAGAAGAAGAAGAAGAAGAAGAAGAAGAAGAGAAAAGATGGAGCCCAACACGAGGCCATAGAAAGTGAGAGAGGTAGTCTCTCACTTTCTATAGAAAGTGAGAGAGGTAGTCTCCCTAATTTCCGTAGACCCATTCTTCTCTTGGCCCTTGCCTTTGTCCCACGGGTCTCTTCTCCTTTGCCATCCCTCCCATATCCCTTGTCCACTTCAGCATTTTCTACATTTAATTCCATAAACCATTTTTCTATAGGTTATTCATATGCCTCTCCTTCATTAGCCCTTCTTATACACCCTACACCCCATTTACCCCTTGCATATTATTTTTAGTCCTCCAATTTCAATTCAACCTTACCTCATCTTAGGGTGGCAAGTCACAACGGAGATCACAAAGGACAGATAAGTATTTTTCTAAAATATTTAAAAGAACATTTCTCAAATCTAACAATCAAGATCTAAAAAGTTAAAAGTAATACATTAAAAATGTACAATTAAAGTGGTTATTCCTATGCCATGCCCTACCCTCTCTCCCTACATAACTTCCCCATTAGCCTCACCTACTCCCCAAAGTTTCCCATTCACCCCCTTATCAGCACCATTAATTGTTTATGAGATCCCCTCTTGTTTTTCCCATCTCCCTTAATCATTGTGAACATACAATACAAACACATTGACCTTTTAAATCAAGCTTACACCAATTACCATAGGAACATATCCTATAGAAAATTTAGGAGCATATTCCCATGCTCTCCTCTTTTTCCATATACAAGTAATCATTATTCTTTACTCTATTGGGAATGGAGGAGTTGTGCTCATGATCCATGTGAAAGATTGAACCCTATCCTTCAACAAGTATGAAAGTTTTTCAGTGTGGGAGGAAATGAAGGCAGGAGTTCCCTTACTCTGGTGGTCGTGGATTTGGAGTCCCATACCCTACCATGGCTAGGCCTCATCCTTGTGATCAAAGTTGTTTTACTAACAATTTTGAAAGTTGTTTATATTAGACAGTGGTTCTTCTTTGACAAGGTTCGCGAGGACGCTTCACATTTCAGTGTGGGAGGAATATGATGACACTCAAAAGAAGCATAAAAACAAGGCACAAAAGAATCCAAGCATGCATCATATTTTTATTTTTTGTCAAGAGAATAATACCGCATTGTTACAAAATCACCAAAAAGAGATAGAGAGAGGAATACTCAAAATTAAAGGCCAAAGGCCTTATAATATCAAATGTATCAAAGTTTCAAAGGAATAATAAAAATACGAAGGGGTGAGCTTTTTGGGGAAGAGGTGGGGTGGAGTGCACGAGTGGTTATATGCCTCTTTCCCTTCCCTCTCTTGTCCAATTGCATATTCTCCTTTTTGGTAGTGCAAAAATTTATTCTCTCTCCTCTCTCCTCTGTCTTTTGTGTAGAGATTTCTCTTTTCCTTTTTGTTCTTACATAATGGTTAAAGCTATGGATGAAGATGATGAAGATAACGAGTTTGTTAATTTTAAAGTGGAAGATTTATGGTTTCTTTTCAGTTCTTGGGATTAATGGCAGAGCCATACACATAGATTTTGTGTGCTTTGTTCCTGGTTTTGTGGTTGATTATGTTCGTGGGAGGGTTGCTGTCAATCTACCATCACTAGCCCACAAATTGCCTCCTTCGTGCATTCGACTCTCCATCAGCCAGGTGACACATAGCATGCCTCCCTCGCCATCAAGTGTCAACCCTACAGTCTACATTCGGCCTTTCACCCCCAGGTGGCAACTGACCACCATCTTCTCCTCCCTATCGGTGGTCATCCTACAATTGCATTTGCAACTTCCTACTGCTGCTCTGTGCTCCACGTACCTTCCTTGCTCTCGTCTCAATCATTTGACCCTCCGGTGTGAAGGGAGGTGAGCCCTGAAGTGGAAGTACATAGCAAAAGCAAGAGCTATGGTGGAAGGAGCAAGAGCAAGAGAGAGGCACAAGATGTGGGAACTCCAACAGCACAATGTGAGACAGGCTTCCCTTTATTCAAATGTCACTAAAAGAAGAAAAAATAAAGTGACAATGATGGGCACCCGCAAGTGCCTTTACCCCCAACAACCTCCCACTTAAAGATAAATGTGCCCCTAGTGAGGAGAGAACAAGGAAAAAAGTGACAAAGTACAAATGTACATAAATACAACAAGATGAGAAAAAATGTCATCTCATCCAATGCCCATCAACTTCCTAAGGCAAAGCACTCCGCTGAGAGACTTTTAGTAAATAGATCTGCAGGATTTTGGTTCGCATCTTGGCCAACTGAATAGCACTCATAGAATCCAAATGCAGTATAGGGACCACATCAATAATGCCAAGATCTGCCACCAGACGGCCTAACCAAAGAGCCTCCATGCAAGCCTCAATGGTTGCAACATACTTTGCCTCTGTAGTAGAAAGGGTCGTGTATTTCTATACCCTAGACATCCAAGAAATAGCACCTCCAGCAAAGGTGAAGACATAGCCAGAGATGGACTTTCTATTGTCTGCATGTCCTACATAATCAGAGTCAATATATCCCACGACTCTTGTATTTTGGCCACCATGATAGATGCACATACCTATTGTGCCCTTCAGGTACCTCATGATACCTTTCACGGCGAAGCACATCAGATACCTCATGATACTTTTCAACTTATACACCCACTTGCATGGCAAAGCACATTTTTCACTAGGCAAGGGAACCAAATCCCACGTATGATTTTTCTACAATGAACCATACTCTGACTGCATGGCCCTCTCCTAAGACTAACTATCACCTCTACACATGGCCTTATCATACGTAAGAGGCTCACTAGCATCTGCCACAATAACATAATCCATAGAGGGTTCAAACTGCGTAGGCTGTCGTCTATCTCTAGTAGACCGCCTCAAAACAAGCTAAGGGGCTTGGTCATCCTGTGGAGCGTCAAGGATCTAGACCATAGGAGAATTAGCCGATGTTGCACACTAACTAGCTAGTTGTATAGCAGTAAGAGATTCCTCCAAAAATATCACCTTGTATACCTCAACGACATGCTCACGTTGCTTATACATTTTCTCCTCATGGAAAACTGCATCATGGCTACGGATAACCTTCCGAGTCTATGGATCCCATAGTCTCACTTGCATCTCCATAACCAGAAAAGATACATTTCCTAGACTTAGAATCCAACTTATTAAGATTATCCTTGGGAACATGACAGAAAGCCTCACAACCAAAGACACACAAATGAGCATATAAGGGAGGTTTTCCAAACCATACCTCTTCTACAACCTGGTAGTCAAGAGTAGTACATAGGGACTGATTTATTAGCTGGATGGCAGTAGAAACTGCCTCAATTCAAAAATGATGTGTTAAGCCTAGCTGGCTAAGCATATTCCGAACTCGCTCCTAAATTGTCCTATTCATGCGCTCAACCATACCATTCTGGGGTGGGATATACTCAGCGGTCAATTGACGCTTAATACCTCTCTCGTCACAAAAGTACTCAAAGGCTTTAGAAACATACTCACCCCCATTATTTGATCTTAGGCATTTCAACCTATGACCAGATTGGTTCTCAACCAAAGCAAGCCAAAGCTGAAATGTAGCCAAGACTTCCAATTTCTGCTTAATAGGATATGCCCAGACCTTATACGTATAGTCATCAATGAAGGTAACAAAATACTTCGTGCCACCTAACGACTGGCAAGGCATGGGACCACATACATCCGAATAAACGAGAGCCAATGGTTCACCCATGCATGTCATACCAAACCTTTTATGCATATTACATGTCTACTTGCCATATAAACAATGATCATAAGACTCAAAGCACTTTTAGTCAAGGGATGGAAGATACTGCAAATGTGTAAGCATTTTTATTCCTTTCAAGGATTATATGTCCAAAGTGACGATGCCAAAGAGATACATGTGGAACTGTATACATTGCCAAAACATGATCAATTGACCCAGATACAAGCAAGTGTTGGGTGTAAAGTCCCTTCATTTCCGTGTAAATAGACTTACGGGTGTGAATACACCCTTAATGTACCCTAACATATAAATACATTCTTTTTATTCTTTGTGAGCAAGTGTTGGGTGTAAAGTCCCTTCATCTCCGTGTAAATAGACTTACGGGTGTAAGCACACCCTTAATGTACCCTAACATATAAATACATTCTTTTTATTCTTTGTATACCATCACAAACCGTACACCTATCTTTACGTTCACTCTCTCAAACTCTCAACTCTGCTCCTCACACCTCTGTCTTGCACTTCATTGCGCGCACTAACATATAAATACATTCTTTCCAATGTACCCTAACATATAAATACATTCTTTTTATTCTTTGTGTGCCATCACAAACGGTACACCTATCTTTGCGTTCACTCTCTCAAACTCTCAACTCTGCTCCTCACGCCTCTATCTCGCAATTCATTGCACACACTCTCCCCTTCAAACTAGTATCAGAGCGTTGGTAACAGTATTCGCGTTTTTTTTCCTCTTCAAAATTCTCCCTGAATTTCCCTTTGGCCCAACGGGGTTCGCGTGCATGAGCTCAAAATTCAAATTTGTGCATATTTATGCCCAGAAAATTGGGGCTTTTCAGGTTGAGTGCTGCTCATGCAAAATTGAGGCATTTGCATCAGAAATTGCAGACATTGTCCACGTTTGGATTGGGGATTTTGCCAAATTTACCGAAATTTTACTCATTTGAGTGAATTCCTCAACATTAGGCCCATAAAATTTGGGGCTTTTGCTGTATTGGTGAAATTTTTGTTCGACTGAGTCAGATTGGCTGACATTGGTGCACATTTGGACCCGAGAAATTTGGGGCTTTTGCAAAATTTTGTGAAATTTTGCTAATTTTGCCCGTTTTATGCTTTCGGAAACATGTATTAATGCAATTGAGGCAGATTGGTCAGTGAAATTTTGGGGCTTTTGCTGAAATCTGTGGATTTTGGCAAAGTTAATGCGTGAAATGCACTTTGGGAATATTGCTGAAGCAATCTTGTGGTTATAAGCAAAGTGATTTGAGCTTTTTTATCTCCCGCTTGTGCGATTTTGGAGAAATTGCAGAGAATTCTTGGTGTTTTGGGGTATCACAAGTTGATACGAGCACATATGTATGCAGTACACATATTGGGCAGCTCCCATTGAGTTGATGTATTGCTGATTATTCATGTTGCAACAGTCTTAGTGATCATTTGCAGATATGGGATTGGTGCAGATGTATTTATGGTGACATTGCTCAAGTGGGAGTTATCTGGCAGTGATGTATGCATTTATTGTATGCTGAAATTGCAATGCCGAAAGTCATTCATTCTACTGCTGTACATGTACTTGGACTGAATCTTGCTATTATTTGCTGAAAAAAAAAATTGGGCTGAAATCAGCTGAATATTCAGCTCATTTTTGCTGTCATAAATTGCAGCATTGAATTTCTAGTGTATTGCTGAAAAATGGCTGCAAATGCTTCTAGCAGCAGTGACACAAAATCCCTCTTTGAAATCAAGAGGTTTGATGGCATTGGTTTTGACTTGTGGAAGGATAGGATGCAAGGCATTTTGTTTCTCAAGGACTGAAGATGCTTTCTTGGAGACTAAGCCTGCAGCTATGATAGATATGGATTGGGCTAGACTTAATAAGAAGGCCATTGCATACATTAAGATGGCAGTGTCTGATGATGTACTTACAGACATCAAGCGTCTTGATATAGTTTATGCTATATGGAAAAAGCTTAAGGACACTTATGAAAATACAACTCCTGTGAATCAAGTGCATCTTATGCCTAAACTTGTGAACATGGAGTTGGATGAGTCTAAGCCAGCATCTGAGCATTTGAGTACTTTCACAGGGGTTTTGAGTCAGTTGCAGGACTCTGGTTTGACAGCTTTTAATGATAAATTGAAAGCTATTTTCTTATTGATGACTTTACCTGACAGTTGGGAATCTTTGGTTGTGTCACTTAGCAACAACCCCGCTTTGACTTTTGATGGTGTTAGAGGTTCAATCCTCGATGAAGAAATCAAAAGAAAGTCTAGTGGTGAAAGCAATGGCTCACCTTACCATGTAAGAGGCAGGTCTGAAAAGAGGATTAATGCAGCCAGTAAAGGTAAAAGCAGAAGCAAAAGCAAGGGCAAACAGCAGGATGTCACATGCTATCAGTGTGGGCGTAAAGGGCATAAAAAGCCCAATTGCCGGTACTTCAAGAAAGAGCAAGAAAGAAAGAAACAGTAGGGTAAGAAAAAGAAAGATGATGACAGCTCTTCCTCAAAAGAAGTTGCAAAGGCGAATGTTGCATCCAATGTGGTCATTGAAGAGCTTCCTGACACCGAAGAGATACTTGTTGTAGCCTCATCTAATGATGCAGATATTATGGCAACAACAAGTGATATGCATATCACCAAAAAGGAGGTGATTGATGCCTTACTTTCAGCTCATGATGGGTTGTCACAATCATGGATAGTGGACAGCGGTGCTTCTTTTCATGTTACCCCCTCTTTGGAGTCATTTTCTAAATACACTGCAGGTTGCCTACGTAAGGTTTACTTGGGTAATAACTATGCATGTGAGATAGAGGGTGTTGGCACCATTCACTTGGCTCTTGAAAATGGCCAAGAGCTGATTTTGCAGGATGTCAGATTTGTAGCTAGCATAAAGAAGAGTCTACTATCATTTGGGTAGCTTGATGCTAAAGGGTACTTTACTACATTTGGTGGTGGATCTTGGAAGGTCCATAAGGGCTCTATGCTGATTGTTAAAGGCAGCAAAAGGGGGACTTTATATTACTTGCATTGTAAAGCATTACCTGGCAAGTTTTTGGCTATGGCTGAAGTCCATTCACAAATGGAGCTTTAGCACAAAAGACTTGGTCATATGAGCCAGAAAGGCCTTCACGTTCTCTCCTCTTTAGGGAGATTTTATGTAAAAGACTCTGGTCTTGAATTTTGTACTGATTGTATATGGAAAACAAGTGAAGTCTCCTTATTACTCTGGTGTTGTTAAGAAGTCTAATGCTCTTGACCTAGTACACTCTGATGTGTGCACTATGCCTGTTAATTCGTATGGGTGTGCACGGTACTCTATTACTTTCATTGATCATTTAAGTTTCATGCTTTTGTTACCACACAAAAAGGGCTTAAGTTGAAAGCCATAAAAACAGATAATAGGGGTGAGTATGTCCCAAAAGAATTTAACAAGTTTTGTGAGATGCATGGCATTAAGAGGGAGTCGACAGCCCCTTATAATCCTGCATCAAATAGCGTGGCTGAAAGATTTAACCGCACACTTTGTGAGAGAGTCAGATGCATGCTGTCCACAGCTAATCTCCCGCAACAATTTTGGGGAGAGGCTCTTAAATCTGCAATTCATGTATGCAATCGTTCTCCCAATCGTACATTGGAAAATGGCATTTCTGAAGAGGTTTGGTCTGGCAAACCTACTTCGTATGACCATTTGCGTGTCTTCGGCTGTGATGCCTTTGTGCATGTACCTGTAGAACAGAGGACCAAACTAGACATGAAATCCATCAAGGGCATCTTCATGGGATATGGAGATGAGAGAGATGGGTTATAGAGTTTGGCTTTCTCAGGATAGGAAGATAATACGCAGCCGAGATGTAGTATTTAATGAGGCAAAGTTGCTAAAAAATGCTACACATGGTGATCTTGATAAAAAGAAGGTCAAATTTCAGCATGAACAGCCAGCCATTAGCTGAAAATTCTGTCCCTTTTGATGCTGAAAATGAGCAGCAACCTATTGTGCTACAGCCAGAAGATCAAGGACGGCAAATAGATGCACAGGATGAAATAGGACAGCAAGAAGAACATGCTGAAAACAGATTACAACAGCAAGAAAATGCTGAAAATCAGCCACCTCGTGATGGTGTGCACATTCCTCAGGATGTAGGCCCATTGCCTGATAATACAGATCATTGGGTAAGACAGTCTACACGTGTCAGAAGGCAGCCACAGAGGTTTCAGCCATCTTTGGATTGCATTTTCTTGACTGATGAGGGTGAGCCTCTGACATTTAAAGAGGCGCAATCATGTGAAAACAAGAGAAAGTGGGAGCTTGCTATGCAAGAAGAGTGAAGTCTCTATATGCAAATAACACATGGGAGCTTGTACCTTTACCCAAGGATAGAAAAGCTATTCCTAATAAATGGGTTTACAAAGTGAAATGTATTGATAGGAAGCCCAAGTATAAGGCACGGCTGGTTGCTGAGGGCTATACACAAAAGGAAGGCATAGACTTCCAGGAGGTCTTTTCATCAGTGGTGAAGATGACTACGCTCCGTGTTTTGTTTGCTTTCACTGCATCCTTGGATTTAGAGTTGGATCAAATGGATGTGAAGGCTGCTTTTCTTCATGGTGACTTGGATGAAGAGCTGTACATGAAACAGCCAGAAGGATTTGCTATTCCAGGAAAGGAGCATTTGGTTTGTAAGCTGAAACGCAGCTTATATAGGCTGAAACAAGCCCCTAGACAATGGTACAAAAAATTTGATACCTTTATGCTCAGCCATGGATTTAAATGCAGTCATGCAGATCACTGCTTATACACTAAAAAGGCTGATGATGGCAGCCTTATTGTGCTGGTTTTATATGTGGATGACATGCTGATCGCAGGACAGCATAAGAGTACTTTGAATGCTCTTAAAAGGCAGCTGCACACATTTTGGGCATGCGCATTAAAAGAGAGAGGGCAGCATTTGTTGTTTCTCTCACAGGACAAGTACATCAGCAAAGTACTTGACAAGTTTAATATGGCTGATGCTAAGCCTCTTCGTGTGCCTTTACCACCACATACAAAGCTTAGCAAAGTTGATTGCCCTAAGGATAATGCAACTGCTAGTGCCATTAAGGTATACCTTATGCATCAGCTTGTGAATCTTTGATGTATGCCATGGTTGCAACTCACCGTGACATTGCTCATGCAATGGGAGTTGTTAGCAAATTTATGTCTAACCCTGGCAAGCCACATTGGGAAGCAGTGAAATGTAACTTCAGATACTTGAAAGGTACACAAGAAAAGTGTATATGCTATGGAAAGGGTACACTAGAGTTGCAGGGATTTTGTGATTCAGCCATGGCAAGAGATCTTGACACTAGAAAATCTACCAGTGGGTATATTTTTACTTTGGCTGGTGGGGCTATCTCTTGGTGTTCAAGATTGCAAAAAATTGTGGCATTGAGTACTACAGAGGCTGAATATATTTCAGCCACAGAAGCTTCTAAGGAAGCTATTTGGCTTGGCCGTCTGGTCAAGGATTTTGGTCTTTCCTCACATACTCCAGTGCTTGGTTGTGATAGCCAGAGTGCAATATGTCTGGCTAAGAATGCCATGTTCATGCATGTACCAAGCACATAGATGTTCGGTATCACTTTATTCGACAGGCATTGGATGATGGTCTTGTCACACTGACTAAGGTCAAAACCCAAGATAACCCTGTAGATGTTCTCACTAAGTCTCTTGCAAAGGCTCAGCATGAGCATTGCATTCGTTTAGTGGGAGTTGGTTAGCTTTAAGGTACCACTTCGGGCCTTTAAGTGGGAGGTTGTTGGGTGTAAAGTCCCTTCGTCTCCGTGTAAATAGACTTACGGGTGTGAACACACCCTTGATGTACCCTAACATATAAATACATTCTTTTTATTCTTTGTGTACCATCACAACGGTACAACTATCTTTGCATTCACTCACTCGAACTCTCAACTCTGCTCCTCACGCCTCTGTCTCGCACTTCATTGCGCACACTCTCCCCTTCAGCAAGGGGTAGAGAGTATTGAACTTAGCACCACGTGCAATGACAAGATTCCTACAGATAATCTTCCATGAGGAATCACTAAAAGAAACTACATAACCTGCATCATCCAAAGTACCAACAAAGATAAGGCTCTTCGTAAGAGCCAATACATGGCATACGTCATAAAGAGTAAACATGTAACCTTAACCAAACTACAGCTCGACATCACCAATACCAACTATCTCTAGTGTCAGGTTATTACCCATATGGACAAATCCAATAAAAATGTGACAGAAGTGGACCCACTCTCTACAAGGGGTCACATAAAAGAAATCCTGTGAATCTATCAACCAACACTAAGTATATGCTGACATAGCATCCGTTAGCTATAAAGTATCAAGAGAAGAAGCTGCAAGGATGAAATCGTCATCAGAACCAATCTGCAAGACATTAATCTCTTCAATCTTAATACTTGACTTGCTAGGGACATGTTGCGATCATTATTTTGTCATGTACTTTACCTTTGCCCTTTTCCTTGCGCTTATCCTCACACATTTTATGGCATTGTGGCCGAATATGCCCTACTTTTCCACAATAATAACAAGTCAAGGAGAACTTACGGTCACAGGACTTACTGTGAGACTATCCACGTAACTGAGAACGAGACTGCTAAGAGTCTCTCCCACGGCATCCATTACCGCGTCTATCATTATTGCCTCTAACTGTCAAAGCATAAGAGGTGCGAGAAGCGTCAAGAGTGCACCCTCTATACCCTATAACTCTAGCCCATCAGTAGGCATGTTTACACACACAGCAATACGAAATGTATCCCCTAATTTAGGCAATGTAACCAAGAGGAACAAAGGGGGGAGATTGCTCTTGAATTCAATTCCCTGCAAAGACAAGTGGCTGAGAATCTAATGAAACTCATTTAAGTGGACTGACATGAAAGTGACCTTCTTCATACGAAGGTCCATGAGTTGCTTCACCTAATACATCTGAGAAGCGGAGCTTTACTTGTCATAGACATTTTTCCCATAAGACCCATGCGGACTGCCCATCAGGACAACATTATAGAACACCTGCTTAAAGCGGGATAATATGATGGTGGACTTACATAGCTCATCTAATTCAGCCAACTCCTCTGCATCAATACATTCGAGCTTAACACCCTCATGTTTCGAAGGCTTAACCTACATTTTCTACACCAAAACTTGCTGGATTTGGGACTTCCAATAGTTGTAGTTGGTGCCATCCAACTTGTCAATATTAAAGATAGCACTATCATCGGAACCACCAACCATACTAAGACCAAGTAAATGCACAAAAAGGCAAAACAGGTTGTTGTAATAACCTGCAAATCAGCCCCAAAACCACTACCAAATCTAGCTGAAGACGAGGAATTGCTGAACCAAGAAGCTGTCCACAAAGTATGAACAAATGACTGTCAAACGGAAGTGACTGCCCTCGTGAAAACTGCCAAAAAATCTGCAATTACAGTTTGCTATAAGTAAGGTACAGCAGAAAGAAAACCAAGCCAAAACTGAGCTATCATTGAGAGAGGACAAACTAGAACTGCCGGGTGATATCCTGCATCATGCGGGGTATGTAAGAAACTCTAGCAACCAGCATACATAAGACAAGCACCCAAAGCTGTCAACTACAATCTGTTAGTATGGAATACATCAATTGGCATAATGGTCATGCATTTAGTAAGTCTTGGGGTAACGGAAGAGACCAACCAAAGGCACGACTGACTGAGCAAAATCTCAATACAAAGCCAAGACAAGTGTATGCATAACTGACAATGACATGTTGACAAAGGTCGATACTAGTCCAAAACAAGTGTCAACTCAGATCAGCCCTCAAGGCATAAACTACAGACACATAGCATGTAAAGAGAGTGTGTACATAAAGTGAATATTCCACTATGTCAATAATCAAGCTCAACTGCATGACCACGAGTTCTATGTAACATCAAAGTCAGTGAAGCACCTCCCACTGAAACATAGTCAAATGCAGAATGAGCAAGCAAAGCTCAAATACATCATGTACATAGCATCAAACATCCAAGATCCAAGTGTATACATCCAGAGCATCCAAGTTAAAGTAGTCGGCAAAGCGTCCACTGTAACATCCAAGTACGTAACTGACAACCAATGTCAATGTCCAAAGCTCCAAAATAACTCAAATGCAAGTCAAAGGCAAAGCCCAGTGTCCATCAAGCATAGCCAAGACATGAAGCATCCATATCAGACATCTAACATCCAAGCGGAAATGCCTAAGTATCATCAAATGATAAGTGGCATGAATTGTCTCAAGTGAATGCCTACTATACCGAATGAAAGACAATGTCAATCAAAGGGAGCTTCAATCACTACTCAAAAGTATTCCAAAGTCATGACAAAGCATGTAATATGAACCAAAGCATCGGTATATCAACCCAAGTAGTCAATAAGCACCCAAGAAGCAATAGCCATGTAGTTCACTAACAAAATAACCTTCAGCCCTGCTTATTACAGTAGCCAAATCTCTGTCAAACTGAGCAAGAACAATGCTCAAATCAGCTCCAAAATGATCTCCAATCAAAAAGATGACATACTAGTGAGACAATAGGGTTTGCGAGGAGGAACAAGGAGTGAACTCGGCAAACATAGAGAAGAGAAGAGAAGAGACAAGAAATTCTAATGAATGAAATGATGAAGTTTTGAATCATGGAGTGAATGTGATACAAGGGAAAAAGGGTGCTATAGCACAAGGAAGATGATGAAGACAGCCGCTAACCACAAACCGCAATGTCCTCTTGAAGGGGTGTGAGGATAGTGGAGAGGCTGGAGAGAAGAGGTGATGGACTGAATGAATGAGCCGTAAAGAATGAGTGAGAGAATGACCTATAAATAGACAAGAGACTGTCTAGGGTGGCGCTCGGAGGGAGGGCGTCAGCTGTATAGGGTGGCGCCCCACTATGGGCGGCCAGCCCTTTTTTGGGGCTGTCCATTGTGAAACCCTAAGCGCAAAACTGCGGATAAAGGGTTTCTCAACACCCCCTCTTAGGCCCAAAAAGGGGAACAAGAGAAGAGTGAGGTGGAGATGGAATGCTACATGCTGAAGAATGCTCGTGCAACAAATGCCAACGTGTGGATCCCTCTATCCATGAGGCAAAGTCTCACCCCAACTTGCTAAAACAACACAGATTAGGCTCTATAATATTTCCTAGGATGATCATCACCAAATTCTTTCCTAAAACATCTTAAATCTAATGATTTTGAAGGAAAACTCTCAGTTCACCTAGAACACCCAATCAAGATCCATTGAGGACCTACCCTCCTGCTTTCCATTTAAGACAGGTTTCTTAATTATCTAATTATCTATCACAATTAATTCACATAGCCACTAGCTATGTGCATCCATGCAAGAAGGAATACGAAGGCCTCATCACCAAGTCGTAGCTGAATCTCCAAGGCCCCAATCTAAGTAGATCCTCAAGATCCTGGGTATCAATAGGTGAGATGACCGCTACGAGAAAGCCACCCCATCCAAGGGTAGAAGAAGGTAAAAGGCTTCCGCCAGGGTGTGCGAAGGATTGAGTGGTGGATGAGGACAGCCTTTGAAACTAGAGGAATAGGAGCCCCCTCTGAAGTCATAGTAGATGTAGATGCCCCCTCGGAAGGTAAAGAAAGATCATCCCTCTCTGAATCCCCCTCTAAGGTAGATAGGGAATCCAAAAATTCATGGATTACGGACTCCGAAATGTCTAAGGATGAAGGAAGTGTCAACGGTCATGCCGACGAAGGTATCTAGGGCAGTGAAGAACTCCCGAAGCTAGCCTCTCGAACGTGAGTAGGTGAGGATGAAGGGTAGATGAAAGATGGCTTCAGGAAAGACAGAGAAAAACGATGAAAACCCTGAGCACGAGTGATTCTTCTCCTCCCAACCACGCCTAGATAAGTGCTGGCACCTCTCACCCGTATTCCTCTGCCAGCCGTCCACTTTTCTTGAGCTCCTCAATATCATCATTTAAGATTAGATTATCCAAATCACCCAGCTTCTTCCTTAATTTACTTACATGAAAAACTGGATGTATTTCACTACCAGCAGGTAGTTGGAGCTTGTAAGCCAATTCTCCCACCCTTTTAAGTATTATGAAAGGACCACAATACCTTGGTGAAAGCTTTGGACATTGTCCCTTTTTCATAGTTTTAGTTTGTTCAGTCACCTTAAGATAGACCAATTCTCCTTCTTCAAAGGAGATGTCTCTTCAGTGAGGATCTGCATATGCTCTAGCGCGATTTTGAGCTTTTTTAATATTTTCTTGAGCAAATTTTAACATACTATTCATATCCTCCAAAAAATCTTTAGCTGCCTGAACCTTTTCCTTATGCAGTCCTACTGCAAAAGGAGCTCTGGGCTGAAACCCATACACTAACATAAATGGACTATATCCAGTGGAAGAGTGCTTGTCACTGTTATATGCAAACTCTGCTATCGGTAAATACTCTTCCCAATTAGTTTGCCTTTTACTTACATATGCCCTAAGCATATCTTCAAGAATTTGGTTAACCCTTTCAGTTTGCCCATCTGTTTGTGGATGATCCGCCGTACTCATGCTAAGTTTAGTATCCAATTTCCTAAATACCGCACGCCAAAAATGGCTATCAAATTTTCTATCCCGATCAGAAACTATATTTGCCGGAAGGCCATACAATCGGTATATGTTCTCTACGAACAATCTAGCCAATTCTGGTGTTTTAACATCAGTTGAAGTTGGAATGAACCTAGCCATTTTGGTTAACCTATCCACAATCACCCACACAGAGTCGTGCTCCCTCTGTGTTCTAGGTAAAGCAACAATAAAGTCCATGGAGATACTCTCCCATTTTCCCGAAGGAATTTCTAATGGATGGAGAAGTCCTCCCATTTTTAATCTTTCAGCTTTATTAACCTGGCATTTATTACATTTGACCATATAGTCAAGGACGTCCTTATTCATTCCAGGCCAATAGAACTGCCTTTTAATAAGACTATAAGTCTTATTAACTCCTAGATGTCCCGCACTAGGGGTATCATGACACTCAAAGAGTATCTGGCGCCTTATTTCTGTATCTTTCGGGACACATACCCTACCCTTGTAGAGTAAATAACCATTATCAATGGTAAAATTCTTCCACTTGAATCCAGTTTGAGCAACCCCTGATGCTCCATTTCCTTGTTGAACATCCTCAGATATTCCTTCCTCAGTAGAAGCACTTTCATTTGGATCCCCATTTTTTATTGCTTCCCATATGTTGGAATATGCCGGATCAACCTGGCATTTCCCTTTTAAAGATTCAAGCAAATTGGAAGTGAACTGAGTAAAACTCAATTCATTAATGATGGGCATTCTGCTAAGTGCATCAGCTACTATATTATGTTTTCCTTTTCTATATCTTATCTCATAGTCGAACTCTTGGAGGAGTTCGGCCCATCTGGCTTTACGCCCGTGTAAATCCGGTTGATCATTAAGCCACTTAATGCTTTCATGATCCGATAAAATCAAAAGTTTGGCACCATACAAATAGTGCCTCCATTTCTTCATTGCATGTACTATTGCATACAGCTCCCTCTCATAAACAGAATAATTCTGTTTTGCACGATCTAATTTCTTGCTTTCAAAAGCAACTGGTCGACCTTCTTGTAATAAGACCGCGCCTATCGCCTTATCACTGGCATCAGCTTCAACCACAAATGGTTTATTGGGATCCACTATTAATAATACTGGAGCTGTAGCAATAGCTACCTTAAGTTTTTGAAAACTTTCATTTTGATCTGTTCCCCAATTAAAACTTTTCCCTTTCCCTTTAAGTTGGTCTGTCATTGGAACAGCTATTTTGGCATAATCTCGAATGAATCTACGATAAAATCCAGATAAACCTAGGAAGATCTGCAGCTCTTCCAGGTTCCTTGGAGGTGGCCATTCAATAATTGCCCTTACTTTTTCTGGATCCATGTTGATTCCCTCTTTCGAGATAATATGCCCCAAATATTTGACCTCTTGTGCAAAGAATTCACATTTAGTTTTCTTCGCATAAAGAGAATGTGTTCTTAACAGTTGGAATACTAATTGTAAGTGTTCCAAATGTTCTTCTCTTAATTTACTAAAGATCAAGATATCATCCAAGAAGACTACTACAAAATGTCCTAGATAGGGCCGTAAAACACTATTCATCAGCTTCATAAAGGTAGCTGGTGTATTAGTGAGACCAAAAGGCATCACCAAAAAATCATAATGCCCGTATCTAGTACGAAATGCTGTCTTGGAAACATCTTGTGCCTTAATTCTTACTTGGTGATAACCTGATCTTAAATCTATCTTTGTGAAGAATTTTGCACCTTGTAATTGATCAAAAAGATCTTCCATTCTCAGCATAGAAAATTTATTCTTCACCATTATTTTATTAAGTGCTCTATAGTCAACACAAAGTCGCATAGAACCATCTTTTTTCTTTACCAATAAAATTGGTGAAGCCCAAGGTGAATTACTGGGTTGAATAAACCCTTTATCCAGGTAATCCTTAATTTGTCTTTCAACTTCTTGATGCTGTGTTTCACTTAACCTATACGGTGGTTTTGAAATAGGGTGTGTATCCTTATTTATATCAATTGGGTGATTTATATCACCCCTATCTGGTGGAAGACCACTTGGTAAATCAGAAGGAAACACATATTTAAAATTATCTAACAAACTACTCAATTCATTATTAACATTCAACTCACAAACATAAGAAAATTGTTGCTTTATATTACAGAAAGTAAAAGTATTCTGTACAAGAAGAGACCATAGCATATATACCTCACAAACTTCCTTCTTTATCAGCTTCTGAACTTCAGTAGAACACAACAAAGGATTATCAAATACTTCATGTTCACCTTGAATAACAAAAATCTTACCATCCCTTTCAAATTCCAGTGTATTATGGTGATAACTACGTTTTAAGGATGGTTCCAATCCCCATAGCCACTCCCTCCCTAGAGCAATATCAGCTCTTTCCATATTCATTATTTGGAAATCAAGTTTATCTTTATATCCTTGAATCTCAATTTCCAAATTGGATACCATTGTATCCCATATTTTATTGTCTTGGCCTTGCATCATACGAACAACATATTGATGCCCACTGTTTTGTTGGGAAAGTTTCAATTTTTTGACAAGTGCATAATTTATAAAATTATGTGTGGCAGAGTCATCAATCATGACTCTAACCCTTTTTCTAGCTATCAATCCATGTACTCTAAGTAAATCATGTGGCCCAAACGTAGGCTGCCACATAGAAGTTGACATACAACACTTATGTTGTACATCCATGTGCAAGACCTCTAAAGATTTGTACTTTTCATGGCCCTTTAATTCTAAGGTCTACACTACATGGATTTGTTTTTCTTTTCCCTTGCCTTTGTCCTTATCCTTTCCTTTGTCTTCCCCCTTTTTCTTTTGAGGGCAATTCCAAGCAGCATGGTTAGGGGATAGGCAATTGAAACACAACTTTTCTTTTTTGACCTTATCAAAGTCATCAGGACTTAACTTTGGCCTCGTATATGGTTTCTTTTCAAAAGGTTGTTTTTTACCCTTAAAAAATGGCATTTTCCTTTTAAATTTGCCCACAAATTTTGAGGTTTCCAATTCCTTAGACTTGGGCTCCGTATCAGTGAGACTAGTGAGTGTACCTGGACGCATACTATCTTCATGAATTAATGCAAATTTAATTGCCTCTTCCAACGTCTTAGGTAAACTCCGTTTTACATCCTTTTTACAGGCTTTATCTAGTCCCCTAATGAATCCTCTTGTTTTTTTGAATTCATCTATTCCTTCCAATTTGAGGATTATCTCACGATATTCCTCCAGATATGTCAGTAGGGGTCGTCCCTTTTGTCTGACATAATCCCAATCTTCCCAATTTCTTTCCATTTCATTTTCAGGAAGAAATTCTTTCAAAAAGACGGATTCAAATTGAGCCCAGGTTTCAGGTATTTTATTTGCCTCCTTTAAAGTTCGCCACCACTTATATGCTTTGGGCCCCAAAGTTAAACTAGCCTCCAGTGCTTGGAGATGGGGTGGGGTATTTTTTAATTTATGTAAATCTTCCCATTTTTGGAGGAAATTAAAGATTGTGTCTTTATTCCTATCTTTTTCCTCCCCGTAAAATTGAGGTGGTTTCATATCCTTTAGAACTGGATTATCCCTCAATTTATGGTAAGGTTGGGGTTCCTTAGGATCTCGCATAGTCACATCTAAATCTTTCGATGAAGATGGGACATCCAAGGTTTCTATCTTATTTTTATCTCTTTCCAACAATAAAGTTAATTGAGATTTTATTTCAGTGAGTGTTTGAGTTAAAAATTCCATTTGAATCCCCTGAGCTTGCACACGAGCAGTAAGATCATCAAATTGCTCTCGTATAGCAAAAAATTCTTCCCATTGTTCTTCTTGTATTTCTGGTTCATGGGGATCTACCATAGGTTGGTCCCCAGAACTAGAGCTTTCCATTACCCTTTCTTTCCCTTTTTCTGCCATTAATACACTGGAATTGGAAAGCAAAGATAAGAAATTTGCATACAAAGTAAAGTACTTCCCTGATTTTAATGGCAAGCAGTGGTTGCTGGTTTGGAAAGAAATCCGAAGAGTAAGGAACAAATTTTATCGCCCGAACAAAGTCGGTCATGCAGAAAATGGAGCTTCTTTGCAGAACGACTAGTATTCAGCCCCCTTCTTTAATAATCACGCTGGTCATCAATGTCACTTTCCTGAATTTGCTTCCTGCTGAACCTGTACTTGTGATATAAATACAGTCGAGGCTGAAAAGAAGAAGTCCGAACACGCAGTCGACTAATCAAACACGTATCAGAAAAGAACTTCAACTTCAGCCCGTGAAAAGGAGAAGAATGCGTTTTTTGTTGGTGTGTTCATGGAGGGCATTCACAAACAGGCGTGGCCAGGATTCGGTGGCCCACGATCAGCTTACGCGTTTTTTAAACAGGCGTAAAAAAAAATGGCTGCCCTTTCGATACGTTTCGTGACCACAATTACACGTCCCGTTAATTTTTCGTGACGTGTCACGTCACGTCTGACCAGTGGCTTACGGGTCCGTCGACTGTTGTCGACTAAATGAATAGCGGGCACTTGACGTTTGACCAACGACTTTATGATCCGTCGACTGTCGACTGAACAGATTGCGAGCACTTGAGAATCCGTCACTGCCCTTTCGTTGAAGATCTCCAGGAATCCTCACGGCTCTGATACCAATGAAAGATGGCTTCGGGAAAGACAGAGAAAAACGATGAAAACCCTGAGCACGAGTGATTCTTCTCCTCCCAACCACGCCTAGATAAGTGCTGGCACCTCTCACCCGTATTCCTCTGCCAGCCGTCCACTCTTCTTGAGTCCTACTATTCTTGGACTCTCTTACTCTCTAGGCTCCCCTTAACCCTGTTCGGGCGCCCAAGAGCCCGGACGGTCATTCTCGTGCATGTTCCCCTAGATTTACCTTAATGTCACATTAAATGTCACTTTAATGTCACATTCCATATTTATGACCTTAACGTAACATTAAATGTCACTTTTAATGTCACATTAATGTCACAGTAGAGCTCAAACTAAGCAATGAGTGGGTAACAATCACTGCTTCCCAATGAAGCAGACCGGGAAGCCAAAGAAGAGAAAAGAGTTGAGCAGCCACTGTCTCTCGAAGGAGCGGACTGACGAGGAGACGGTATCAAACAATCACTGTCTCTCGATGGAGTGGACTGTAGAACCACGGGCCGTGGTAGCCACTGTACCTGAAAATAGGTGGGAGAAGTCTGTCGTTGGCATTGAGACGATCTCCAGGAGGTCGTAGCACCAATCGATCCTCCATGTACTCAAAAGACTTAGTGCGCATCGGATGCGTCTTATTGCCTTAAGTATAGTACTCTCATAGCCGATGCAGAACGATCTATGTGGCCCAAAAAGGAGAGGCGGCATAAGGAGTGCCTGGTGGAAGACGCGTATACTCCGAGGGAGTGGGGAGCAAAGGTCGAAGTCGACAAGCATCGGTGGTGTGTTCGATGATGCCACAGTACAAGCACCCAGCAGTCTAGTCATCTGTTGGTAAAGAAGCCATGGGTACCAGTGTGCCTTGCTGAAGAAGGAAGAGGTCAACCACGAACCATGAACTGCAATGTCCGCCTCAAGGGCTAGAAGGGCAATGGAAGGGCTAGAAGTGAGCTGCCAATGGGAGAAGGATGCAACCAACAATAAGAGGTTGCAACTAGTAGAAAAACGCAAGTGAGGAGAGAGAAAGACTAAAAACGCAGGCTGCAAGAGAGAGAAAGACTAAAAATCGCATGAAAAACCAGCAGCAGCAGTCAACATACTAAAGTCAGCTCCGAACAGTGTGTGATAGGCTGGAAACAAGCACCAAACTATTGTAGACAGCAATGGCCAGCTTGGACCGCGATGTTCTCTGCGTCTGAGATGTGGTTAGCAAGCTGAAATACCTGAAGTTTGCAAAAAAGAGATTGTTTTTTGAATGGAGAGCAATCAACAACAGTTGCTCTGCTGTAAACAGTTGCAAACTGCGGGTGGAAGGCTGGAAACAGGCACTAGCCTGTAGATGACAGCAAGGGACAGTTGAGACTGCGATGTCTTCCGCAAAAGGGGTGTGGGCAGCAAGTTGAAAACACCTAAAACCTGCAAAAACGAAATTTTGATGCAACGGAAGAAGAAGAGAAGTGGATGTCGGACCCGCCACAGTCTTTGCCGTCACTGGAGTGGAGGATTTTTACTGCTGTGTAAGCAGATCCAGCTCTAATACCATGTCAAAAGATGGCGTACCAACGAGACAGTTGGATTTGCGGGAAGGAACACGGAGTGAACTCGGCAAACATGGAGAAGAGAAGAGAAGAGAGAAGAAACTCTGATGAATGGAATGATGAAGTTCTGAATCATGGAGTGAATGTGATACAAGGGAACAAGGGTGCCGTAGCACAAGGAAGATGATGAAGACAGCCACGAACCACGAACCACAATGTTTTCCTGAAGAGGTGTGAGAGTAGTGGAGAGGCTGGAGAAAAGAGGTAACGGACTGAATGAATCAGCTGTAAAGAATGAGTAAGAGAGTGGCCTATAAACAGGCAAGAGATTGTCTAGGGTGGCGCCTAGAGGGAGGGCGTCAGCTGTCTGGGGTGGCACCCCACTATGGATGCCCAGCCCCTTTTTGGGGCTATCCATTGTGAAACCCTAAACGCAAAAGGCGAAACCCTAAATGCAAAACTACGGGTGAAGGGTTTCTCAAAATGGGTAAGCATCCCCAAATGTATGGGCATCAACCAAGCATGAATGGGCATCATGTATGCATCACCACTAAGCAAGAGGAACTGTATACACAGTCAACGAAGCTGAAGTATGAGCTGCTCCAAGTCAAGTCCAAAGATCAATGCTTAAGTAGCCAAGTTAGTAGGAAGGCTACCAATAAGCCTTAGAAGACAAGGGGAGTTGTTGTGGTAACCAAACAAGAAACAGGCACCATGCTGAAACTCCACGCAGGCTGTTTTTGTGAGCTGAAGCCCCATGCGGTGCTGTTTGAGAGTTTGAGAGGGTAGGGAGGCTCAAGAAGTACCCAATGAAGCCATGGTATAGGCTCAATCAATGGTTGAGGCAACCTAAACTTCAAAATGAAGTTATGGCTATGGCTGCCCTGTAAACTAAACTACTGAGCTGAAAATGAGCTGTGAGATAAGCAATGTGTGACCGGCCTTCCTTTTATTCAAATGTCACTGAAAGAATTAAAAATAAAGTGACACTAATGGGCACCCGCCACCTGCAGTGTACAAGTGTGCTAATACGTGGTGCGGGTACTGTCAGTGTAACTAATACACGAGCGGCTAGGCACAGGCGCCTTTATCCCCAACACGATGATCAACGTTTGGTGTTTTCCTCAACTTCTGCACTCTAACCGGTGGTCACTGCACTTGGGATACGTCTTCAATGGACATTACTCTCCGACACTGCATTGTTCTGCCCTTGGACATTCTATACACTCTTACATTCATTTATAGCATTCATTCACTTCAAAATTTCTTCTCTCTGTGTTTGTCTCTGTGTTTGAGTTTTTAGTTTTTGTGTTTTGTGTTTAGGTTCTAAGTTTTGCTCGTCCCTATCCGAATCTGTGTTTCAGCCTTGGTCATACCTGCTATGTTTCCTTAGTGCAAAACCTAGCATATCTTCACATGGTATTAGAGCCGATGCTCTTCTAAAGAGTATCGTACGTTGATTGTGGAGACTAGTCTTTGTGAAAGACTGACGCGGGACTCGATTCTAACTCATAAAGTCTCAAGCACCTTCTTCTATGGATCCTCTTAACGCCCTATCAAGCTTCTCTATCATTGGAGGCTCTGAGAAAACATTATGGTCTCAAGGAGGAGATAGACACACGTTAACCTTGACCATCTTAATCTTCTCGTTTTGGTCATCCTATAGATAAAGAGTTTGAGGAGTACTTGCACGTCACGTACAATTCAATTTATACTCCTCCAACGAGTGCTACTACTCCGTCTAGACCGATTGGTGGGATTGGCCATCTCTCTGATCTTGGAGGGATTATGACATTCAACATGTCTGGCGATCCATCTCCACCAAGCCTTGTGTCATGTTTGTATAACCCTTTTGAGTAGTATGAGCCGAAACCTTCTCCCATTTCTTCTTTTGTTGTGTAGGATCCGGATGATCTCCAGTGTGTTAACTTTAATAGAGGAGGCTCTCGAAGCAAACACCCTTCATCAGGTATATCTCTACCATCTATTTCATTTGAGCACGTAAACCATACTTCTCAACTCCCTCCCATCCCGCCACTATCTTCTTCACATTTTAATCTACTCGCATCTTCATTCCCAAATCTTGGATTACATTCCACTTCCGCTTAAAGCACACTGGGGGTTGGATCTTCCATCTCCGCTCCTAGCACTTTCTCTTTCTCCATCCCACCATCTATCAACCCTCCATTCACTCCATCTCTTGGTGCATCCTTAGGGGGAATGCCACCCTTTAACGTTGTACCTTCCATATACCACCACTTTACCACATTATTCCACTTTGGGACAATTGTGATGGGCATCCCCCTCACTACCCCCGTATGCTCACAAACCCCCCACACGCCCTTTCAAACACAAGGATATCCATACTCTACTTATGGATTGTCGTCTCACATCCGTTGGGTTACTGCTACACACGGATTTCCATCCTCTGCTCCCTGTGTCCCTATCCCTCCACCATGGGCTGCTCAGGCAGTTACCATGTCCTTACCCATGCCCACATTTGGATCCGATATACTCATTTCTCATATGCATGGTGGGCACTCTTGGATTACTTTCCAGGTGTATTCCACTCCACCTCCATATTCTCCCTATTCACCCTACCTCCATTACACACCTCCATCTCCTAGAACTACCACTCCTATTACAACGGCCAAGAATGCCTTCACGGATAGGACATGTTTTAACGGGTTGAATTTCACCACTTGGTCAAACTTTATGCAACAAGCGCTTGAGTCTCAAGAACTTTGGGACCTTGCCATTGGTATCAAGAGCCTATGCCTAAACCCTCGATTAGCTCACCCTGATCACATCCGTCAATGGAAAGCCCGCAATGCCACAACCAATGTTGAGTTAATGCAAGGGTTGCTTCCTGAATTTCACTCTCAATTACAGATTTTTCACTCACATCTAAGCGTTGGAGTCATCTCATTGACCACTATACGGCACAAGATCACACTCCACATATCAATCTCGATTTTGAGCTTCAAGAGTTTTCCATTAAAAAGGGGGATGATTTGAAAGTCAAGTTGGCCAAGTATCGGCACTTTCTAGCCAAGTTTGCCATTATTGGCTCCCCAAAGTCAAACAACAATCAATTCACATTCTTCTTGAACAAGTTACCCGACGAATACTTCCATTTTATCCAACACATTATCTCACTACGTAGATTACCGACCTTCTACGAGTTTGAGTGCCAGTTCTTGCGTTACGCGAGACTGCATGATCAAATCCACAAGAAGTCCTCCACACACATCCATTCAAAGGGGTGAGGGTTGGTTTTGGTTGCCTCTTCTTCAGGAGGGAAAACCACTAGTGGCAAGAACTCGCAAGATGCGAACTTCGAAGGCAAGCCAAAACAAGGGTGACACCACTTTCTCTAATGGAAACAAAGAAATATGACCCCTTTGACAGCAAATTCCTAAGAAAAATAGGTTTTGCACACAATGTCAAAAGTCAAGCCATGTGGACCAAGAGTATCATAGCAAGGCCTAAGGTCTTCCACCTAGAAAACCACAACAGACTACTGCAACTGTCTCCATTTTAGCTAGCTAGTCCAATGGACCTACACCTCCCGCTACTGCACCATCTGCTCCATTTGCCCCAATGGCCTCTAAACATGTGACACGCGAACAACCTCAACAGCCTATATTCTTCACTACTCTTTAAGGCTTAGTTGATTGGTCTACTAGTGGCTCGCCTATTACACTTTACACATCCATTCCTAGGACATCCACTACACATTCTAGAACCACTTCCCCACCTCGTTGTAAGCGATGGTGGCCAAACACTTAGCCTTTCCCTTTTTAGACTTTCGTTGCATACTTACATACTCATTGCATTGCAATTAGCTTTGCTTTCTCTTATTTTCAGCTTTGTTTTTTAAGCACCTCACTACTCACCTTTATGCTTGCAAATTTTGATCTCTTTTGCAGGGTTTTGTATTTTCGTGTAGGACTAACATACAAGCTTGCACTAGTCCTTCCTACTGTTGGAGATAGGAGATGCGCATTATTCTTTTCATGGTTCCATCTACCTGGAGTCTTGCTCTTCTTTCAGCATGGAGGCTTCCCCTCCCGTGCATATTGTGTAGCATCTCTCTTGATGCTATCATGGCCGTGACTTCTATCCTTGCTCTTCCAATAGGGATGCCTCATCATCTTCATCCACATGGTTCTCGGCACCACATGAAGACCGACATCCTCAGACTCCTCTTCCTTCTTCGACATCGATATCCAAATTGAGAGGGGATTCCTACCCTTCTTGGTCTTCTATAGGTGTTGGCACTTGTCTTCGACATCTGTCTTCCCCCCCCTATTGTACATTCCCCTATGCATTACATGATTTCATCATCTTTGTACTAGGGCGCTTGGGCAAGTAAACAATTTCCCCATGAGGGACACTCTCCAAGTGACACTTACTACATGAACATTCTTTAGCATGTAGCATACTAGGCATCCCATTGTGCAAAGCGCCACTGGGGACGGATTCTAAGTTGTTTCCACTGGCAAATAACACCATCATCCTTCTTCCCATGATGCTTCGTCACCTTTCCCTCATCATTGACATCCTCGAGTAGGTGGGTAAGCTTGTACTATTTTGTGATGTGTACCATCCCTACTCCCATCTTCTGGGTCACTGTTACTTAATCAGCCACCACCCCTAAAATTAACTTTCCACCAATTTTTTTAAAAAAAACTTAAATGTGGTTCCAACACCCCTAAAATTAACTTCCCACCATGTTTTTTTTTTAAAGTTCAATGTGGTTCCATACGCCCTTGTAGGACTTGGTAGGCCACTGGGCAAATGACGAGCAATGTCCTGTCCTCTCTAGTCTTGGTAGGCCACTAGGCAACCAATGTGCACCCTTTGTCCAAATAGAAAATTGTATAGGAAACTATATACTAGATGCGCATAAATTAGGTGCGTAGTAATATAATTCAATGTCTGAAAGATGAAAGAAAATTTGCACTTATGATTTTTGCATTGCTTAGAATAAAGTTTTCAGAAAAACAATCAGCATTGCACTTGGGACATAGCTAAATGAAAATTGATATTTCTAGATACGTTGAAAGTTACAATGAACTCCAAAGGCTTGTCTTATCTCTGGGACGCCTTGGGGTAAACATTGTTGGCCTTCCCTTTTAGGCTGAATTTTAGGCCTAAGCAGTGGTGTTGAGTTAAAACACGCTTTACAGCTAATTAGCATAGGACTTGGTAGGCCACTGGGTAAATGACGCGAGCAATGCCCTGTCCTCTCTGGGTTGACTACTTGGATTCCCTTGGTAAGATAACCATCACCTCAATAGTCTTGGTAGGCCACTAGGCAGCCAATGTGAACCCTTTGTCCAATGCCCTAGCTTCTTTGGGGTGGGACGCCTTGGGGTAAACATTGTTGGCCTTCCCTTTTAGGCTAAATTTTAGGCCTAAGCGAGGGTGTTGAGTTAAAACACGCTTTACAGCTAATTAGCATTTTTAAACATCCCCAAAACACGCTTAATGAGAAACACAAATTTGGTGTGTGGTTCAAGAAAGTTTCAATGGTCCCCCAAAACTCTAATTTTTAGGGCACTCTTCAACAACTAAAAATAGACAGGCTACCCATCATTCAACCTTACCTCTTTAGTATCAGGGAGAGAACCAGGGAGAGAGAAAGAGGAGAGAGAAAGACTGTAGGAAGAGAGAAAATAAGAGTGACGAGGAGAGAGAAAGACTAGAATTGGAGGAGAAAGACAGGAAAGATGAAGAAGCCATGGAAGCTTAGAGCAAGAAGGGAGAGAAAGATTGTAAATGTATTGATTTGTCAAAAGATGTGAAAATTTACAACTTCTCTCCTTATATACCAGTGTCTATGTGACATGGCATATTATTAGCATTCTAACTATTCCCAGCTTCTTACAATCCATCCCTTCTCAAAAGTTTTTGTCCTCAAAAACAAACCTAGAAAGAACTAAAGAAGAGATGGATAGAACAGAGTACTACTCTGTTTTACAGCTTTACAAATGGGAAATGAATGAAGAATTATCATTACAAGGGCTGAATTTGAAGAACGGAAAGAGGACCCCACTATATACATGATTTGAAGAACTTCAGAAGCAATTGGAGCCATAGAATCTTCAACAAATAGTTCCAGAAGAAAGTAGACAGCTTGCTGAAATAACAGTCCCTGCTGGACCAAATCTGCCATAACTTTTGATAGAAGTGTCCAAATGAGATGTACCACATATCAAAACGAAGCTCTTGAAGAGTACTTTAAGCTCATGTAGATAGCTCAATTCTGAAAATGAAGCACGACAAAAACTGTTCAAAAACAGCGTGCTGTCCTGAACCAGACTGCATCAATACTAGCTCCATAAGCAATAGGCTTCAGCCACCAATGTATCCCTCAAGTATGGATACTCATCCAATATTGAATCAGGTCTCCAAGAAGCCTCTTCAGAGGGTAAACCTCTCCATTTAATCAAATATTCCACAATAGAACGTGATCGAAGCTTCTTTTCACGCTGACCTATAACAGCCTCTGGGATGTACTGAACAAGACCATCTTCATCAATAGGTGGCAGCTCATCAACTAAATCCACTGGATCACCATAATAGGGCTTGAGCTCACTAACATGGAAGACGTTATGAATCTTTGTAGAAAAGGGAAGCTCTAGTCTGTATGCCAAATCTCCAATCCGCTTAAGGATCCTATAAGAGCCATAGAATCTGTGAGCAAGCTTATTACTGGATCCATCTTTCAATGTAGAGTGCTTGGATTTAGGCACCTTCAACAAAACCAGCTCTCCTTCCTGGAACTCTAAAGGCCTCCTCTTCTCATCAGCATACATCTTCATCTGATCTTGAGCCTTCCTTAGATTCACCTTGCATTGCTGAAGAAGGGTCTGCATTCTTTCCAACTCTTCCTTCCCATGAGGGTTGATCTGTTCATTAAAAATGACTGTGATTAAGGGCACCTTGTAACCATACAAAGCCTCAAAGGGTGAAACTCCTATGCTCGCATGAGTGAAATTATTATAAGCAAACTCAGCCAGGTGTAACCAAGAATCCCATGAGGTTTGGACATCATAGCAAAAATGGCGAAGATAAGTCTCCAACCATTTATTAACTCTCTCTGTCTGTCCATCAGTTTGGGGATGATAAGCCGTAGATGGAGCCAACTTAGTACCCATAGATGTAAATACCGCTTGCCAAAAGTTACTCATAAACTTTGAGTCCCTATCATGGACAATCACCTGCGGTAATCCATGTAATCTGAAAATATGCTCCATAAACTGGTTGGCCACTTGAGAAGCAATAAACTAAATTTTTGTTGGGATAAAATGAGCTGCTTTGGTGAGTCTGTCAACCACCACATAAATACTATTCCACCCCTTCTCGGTAGTAGGTAAGCCAGTGATAAAGTCCATAGTAATATGAGTCCATTTACCCGTAGGAATAGGAAATGGCTGCAACAAAGCTCCTGGCTTATGGGTGCTATCCTTATTTTGCTGACAAGGCATACACTTCATAACGAAGTCCTTGACATCTTTCCACAGTCCTTTCCAATAAAAGCTCTTGCTGATCCTGTCATAAGTCTTGAAAACTCCCAAATGTCCAGCTAAAGGCGAAGAATGCAACTCCTCCATAATTTTTCGCTTGAAAGAAGAAGTAGAGGGAATAACAATCTTGCCCTTCCACCAAATAAGACCATTTTTAAGCTGGTAATGTGAGTTTTCTTCCATAAGACCTTGCTGTAATTTCTGAAAGATTTGGCTGAATTCCTCATCTAAGAGATATACCTCTTGTAGCTCTTCAATCCAATCACTATGTAATTCTGTCATGGCTGATTGATTGCAGGCCCACATACGAGAGAGAGAATCAGCCACTAAGTTATCTTTGCCCCTTGTATGAGTGATGTCAAAGTCATAATTTTGTAATGTTGCTACCCATCGTCTTTGCTTTGGAGTGAGATTTGACTGAGTAAGAAAATACTTGAGTACCCGATGATCACTATGTACTCTGAACCGGCTGCCATATAAGTAATGGTGCCATTTCTTGATTGCATGCAGAATAGCCAACATTTCCTGGTCATAAACATTCATGGCCATCTCCTTATCAGTAAGCTTACGGCTTTCAAATGCAATTACTCCATGCTCCTGAAGCAAAACAGCCCCAATGCCACGGCCACTTGCATCACACTGTATAGTAAACTCTTTAGAGAAATCCGGGCATACAAGAATAGGAGCAGAGGTAAGTAATTCCTTTAACTGGTTGAAGCTGCTATCTGCAAGAGCATCCCAAAAGAAAGCCTCTTTCTTCAACCTGTCAGTTAAAGGGGCTGCAATTGCCGCATAATGCTTTATAAATCTGCGATAAAATGAAGATAGACCAAGAAATCCTCTAAGAGAGGCAGTAGTAGGCGTTGGCCAATCTTTTATACATTGCACCTTCTTGGGATCAGCCTGTATTCCTTTTTCACTGACTATATGTCCCAAGTATTCCACTTCAGTCTGCATGAAAGAACACTTCTTCTCCTTAGCAAAAAGCCTATGATGTCTCAACACATCAAAAACCCTCCTCATATGCGACAAATGATCCCGAAAAGTCTTGCTGTAGATCAAAATGTCGTCAAAGAACACCAAGACAAACTGAAAGAGGAAAGGTTGCAGAATCTTATTCATCAGGCTTTAAAAGGTAGCTGGAGCGTTTGTAAGGCCAAATGGCATCACCAAGAAATGGTAGAGCCCACGATCAATCCTAAAAGCAGTCTTGACCTCATCACCCTCTCTCATGCGAATCTGATGATACCCTGATCTCAAATCAATCTTCATGAAGAATCGAGCCCCCTTAAGCTCATCAAGCAAATCATCTATCCTGGGTATAGGATACCTGTTCTTCACTGTTATCTTATTGAGATCTCTGTAGTCAATGCACATTCTGAAAGATCCATCTTTCTTTTTGACTAACAGGACTGGGGATGCATATGGTGAAGAACTTGGTTCAATAAATCCCATTTCAAGAAGCTCTTTGATTTGCTTAGCTACTTCCTCTCATTCACATTTTGATAGTCTGTAAGGTGGCTTATTGATTGTCTTTGAGTTGGGTTCCAAATCAATGGGGTGATCCACCGCTCTCTTAGGAGGCAATGAAGTAGGTACTTCAAATAAATCTCTATACTCCTCAAGAAGAGCTGTCAAGGCTGGATGGTTTGCTGAATTATTGGGCTGATCCTGTGTTTCTTTGTTCAAATGCAATACAAATATCTGTGAGCGCTTTTTGTACTCTTTCTTGAGTTGTTGAATGGTGATAAGCTGAAAATCAGATCTACTAGGGATTCCCTGTAAACGGATGAGCTGTCCATTGGAGAAAAACTCCATATATAACTGTGAGAAATCCATAGTAATCCTGCCTAAGGTCATCAACCAATCACAACCAAGTACAATATCTATGGGCCCCATTTCCAAAGTGATCAGGTTTACTTTGACTTCAAAATTTTCAGCCCTCTGCAAAGAAACCTGTGGGCAAATCTGCGTGCTGGTTTCCTCTTCACCATTAGCCACTTGTACTCGAATGGGCTGCTGTAAGTTGGTGGGAACACAATTCAACTTGTACATAATAGATTTATTGACAAAACTGTGAGTACTACCACTATCTATCAAGATGAACACTGGCTTTCCACATATGCTTCCCTTCATACGAAGTGTATTAGGGCTCTTAGATCCCGTTCAAGCATCCATAGAGATAGAACAATTAGTGGCAGCAAGCAACTCATTACAAAATCCACCAGGATCAAATGGAACATCTCCGCCTGGATCAAAAGGAAAAGAGTCAGATGGATCATAGAAGTACTCCTGTCCACCATCATCCTCGAAATCTTCATTTTCAGCATTGATTGTGACTGCATTAACTTCATCTATGTCATTTTCAAAGTCCTCAAGAACTAGCATACTCTGAAACTTTGGCTTGGCATTTTTGTATACACACTTTGAAGCATGGTCAGGAGTATACTTTTCTCCACACTTGAAGCATAAGCCTTTATCCTTTCTTTCCTTGTAAAAATGGGAATATTTCTGGAATTTGTATTGGCTGAAGTAGACTTAGGCTTATTGTCACCTTGCTTAAATTCAACCTTTGGACTGTTTGCTGTCCTGAAATTGCTTTGAAGCCTAGAAGCATTAAATGGAGGATAAGTTGGTATCCGTAAGCTCCCACTAGGCATATGATTGCTGCCATAATTGTTACCAACTTGCCCTTGCTTTAAAACTGTCCTTGGCTGTCCATAACTTGGCTGAAATGAAGACTCTTTCCTATACTTCCTTCCATAGCGCTCTGCAAGCTCAATAGCCTTGAAAAGTGAAGTAGGATTCTGCGCCATAACATCAGCTGACAAGGATAGTTCTAAACCATACATAAACTTGTGTAACTTGGCCTCATCACTGATGTTTTCCACATACATGGTCAAGTTGAGGAATTGGTTTGTATATTCTCTTACACTTAGGCCCCTTTGTTCCAAACCATACCATCTTCGTTCTAACTTCTCTTTTTCAAGAGGTGAAACAAAGACTTCCGCAATAAGTGCCTTGAAAGCTTCCCAATTCTCAATAAGTACATTCTCTTTCTTAATATACCTCCACCAGGTGTGGGCAAATCCTTCTAAGTACAAAGAGGCAAAGTGTATCTTCATAACATCAGTTTTAGGAAATATACCAAAATAAGACTCCATCTTAGAGGTCAATTCCTCTAGTTCTGATGGTGAAGAAGACTGGCCATTGAATTTGGATAAAACAATTTTGTCCTTGAATTCTCTATCATGAAAGGGTTGCTGTCCCAAAACTGGCTGATTAGGATTTCCAAGTACAAAACCTCCAAATTGAGACTGATATCTTCCAACAGGTGGCTGAGAATTACCATGTAATCTTCCTGTTGGTAAAGCACCCCTAGAATGCTGAGTATGTAGTCCAGAAGCTTGAGTATTGGCTCCGTTCAAACTGCCAAATAGTCATCATGCCTTTGTGAAGCTTCTCCTACTTCATACTGACTATTTGGAATACCTCTTCTTCCAATGATTCCATCTCCATGACCATTTTGGTTGGATGGCTGAAGTGGGACTGAAGGGTCTTCATACTAACTATTTGGAATACCTCTTCTTCCAATGATTCCATCTCCATGACCATTTTGGTTGGATGGCTGAAGTGGGACTGAAGGGTCACTGTTTGAACAAGCCTTCTCATTGGCTTCTTTTGATCCCGTTTGTGACTGCATTAATTGAGAAAATTTTGCCATAAGTTGAGCATTAGATTCTACTAATTTATCAATGGAAGCATTGGTTCGAGTAGTTGATTCCATCATCTTCTCAACAGTAGACTTCGTTTGATCATGAGATAGAATCATCTGCTCCATTGCTGTCAAAAGGACCTCATGACGTTCCCTATGTCTTAGTTCATGGAGACACAGAGTATCATTGAGTATATTGATCTCTCCTTGTTGTTGAAGCTCTTCAGGGTTCTCTTGAAGTGTGCTTTCCATCATGGAATCCCTGATTTGCTGTGCATAATCCTCCTGGACCTTATTTTTGCCTTTATGTCCTGCCATACTAGTGCAGTCCTGCAGTACCCCCTGTCAGTAAAATGGCTATAACTTTGGCTAGAAAACTCCGATTGCAAAATTTTTTTGTGCGAATCGAAGCTAACAATGCCCTCTTCGAGATGAGCTATAGCACACTATAACAGGTTTAGGACAGAAAATTCTGTAATTGAATTTCAGAGTCTGAACTGTCCAGTCCTGCACCCTGTTTAGACCTGTAAGTGCCCTGTTTTGACCCTGTAATGCAAGAGAGTAACCTCAAATGGCTACCAAACCCTGCAAAGGGGTATATAGGACCTGTGGGTACCCTGTAGTACCTGCATCTGTGCTTCAGTATCAAAGGGTGTACCTGTATCCACCTGTAAATACCCTGTGGGTAACCTGTAAATGCCCTGTTTTACCCTGTTTTAATCCAGTAGGTACTTGAGTCATTGGAAAATCTTCAATCTTCAATTCTCCACTCGTTGTACCTGTGTGAGGGATAAAACGGCAGGACGGGCTCCCTACACGGGCTCCGAATCACCGGGAGGTGGGCAAAGTTCCCCCCGGGTCGGTTGGTTGCACCCCTTCGGGATCTTCGATAGTGAGGGAGGGTCACCTCTCTTTTGTCCCACTATCTCCCCCGGCATCCACCTTTTTCCTCGGTGGGAATATCAACATGGCAGAGGCTAGTGTGCTAAGCAATCAGCATGATATGCAATTGAAAAATATTCATTCAGCTTTTCATGAGATGCAATTGATTGAGATAAGAAAACTTGAGATGGGAGAAGGGTTTTACCTATGCAATTCAGTGACTCACTGATTGCTAGTAATTACCCTTTTACAATTTTCCAATTTAGGCAAAAGAGAATCAACCAATCAATTGGATTAGAGTAAACAAAAGCATCAATCAATGTATTCAGTCAATAAGATTCAAATGTTATGCTGAAATCTCAGATTGAGGCCTTTAATTCACTGATTGAAGCTAATATGCATTAGGCAAACATTGCATTCATGAGTAGGTGAATTCAAGCAAAGGTTGGCTGAGAATTTGATGAAAATGTTCAATTCTTTAATCTCTCAATCAAATGGCTTAAGCTCAGCAATTGGATTAATGAGAGAGATTAAAAATTGAAGAGAAATACCTTGACATGGCTGAAAATAACTTGCCAAATGCTTGATAGGGCTCCCGGTTGTCCAATGTTAGCAAAATAATCCATAAGGCTTGCTTATCTGATGGTTGAGACCAATCTTGAAGCTTCAAATGCTTGAAATTGAAGCATTAAACCCGTTTCCCCCAAATTTTTGCTCCATAGAAGCTCTTGATCCTCAATCTTTAGCCATCCCGTGCTTAATCCTTGCAATTTGTTGAAGAATCCTTGCTGAAATGATTCCACGGGCCAAAAGGATGAAGAAACTTCAAGAAATTGTCAAGAAATGGAAGCTTGAGCTGAAGCTTTCATGGCTGCCCATGGACTGTTCACCTAGGGTTCAAGAGAGGCTGAGGAATTATGAATGGAGCTGAATCTTCCCTTGTTGCTGAAGATTTCTCTTGCCAAGGACCAAGGAAAGTGTCAGGAGCTGGAGATGAGACAGGCTGAGCAGGGGCAGGGCTGGAATCAGCCCGAAAATTGCGCCGCAATTTTCGGGGCTGTTCCTGGCCTGTATGCTTGCTCAATCTTGAGCAAGCTGGTGCTCAACTTGAAGCTCTTGCTGAATAGATTCTATTCCAGGTGATTGTTGGTCAGGAAGATCAGAGATAAGAGAGATATGAGCAAATCTTGGGGCTGAACCTCCATGGAACCTGCAGGAATTTCCAGGAAAGGGGAAAGAGAAACCCCTCTTTTCCAAGTAACCACAGTTTGTTCTCAAACTAAGCCCGGTTAACCATCCTTTACCCTAGTTACCTTCAATTTTGCATAAAATTTGGTGACGTCCAACCATTTAAGCCTTTACCCGCCATATCTGACCTTGGATATCTCCAGATGTAGTCATTTGCTAACTGTAGTTGTCCTGGAGCACTCCACTAGTCACTGTCTTGTACCATTTTTGTCTGAAATTGGTTTTGAAAAAGAAAAATAGGAGTGAAAATGGAAGAAAATAATGGATCAAAGACTGAAGCTCTGATACCACTTGTCAGGGAGAGAACCAGGGAGAGAGAAAGAGGAGAGAGAAATACTGCAGAGGAGAGAGAAAGACTACAGGAAGAGAGAGAATAAGAGTGACGAGGAGAGAGAAATACTAGAATTGGAGAGAGAAAGACAGGAAAGATGAAGAAGCCATGGAAGCTTAGAGCAAGAAGGGAGAGAAAGATTGTAAATGTATTGATTTGTCAAAAGATGTGAAAAATTACAACTTCTCTCCTTATATACCAGTGTCTATGTGACATGGCATATTATTAGCATTCTAACTATTCCCAGCTTCTTACATTTAGTGTAGGCTCTCACTCCTTTGCTGCATTTGATCCATATAACATCGCCAACCCACAAACTCCCTCCTCTTTCATGTGTTCAACTCTCCATCAGCCAAGCGATAGGTGGTAGCCCTCCCTCATCATCAAGTGTCAGCCTTGCAATCTATGTTCAACCTTTTCACCCCCAAGAGGTAGCTAGCAAACATCTTGTGTTTCCTCCGTCTCCGGTGGATGTCACTCTCCAACACTACATTGCTCTTCCCTTGGATATTCTGTACACTCTTACATTCATTTACAACATTCATTCACTTCAAAGTTTCTTCTATGTTTGTCTCTGTGTTTGAGTTTTGGGTTTTTGAGTTTGCGTTTAGGGTTTGAGTTTTACTTGTTTCTGTCTGAGTCTTTGTGTTTCAGTCTTGGTCATACATGTTGTGTTTCCTCAGTGCAAACTCTAGAATATCTTCATAGTCATATGTAGTATAGCGCAGTAGTTTCTATTCCCACATGACAAATCAAATATCTCATTTTAGTTCCTCTAGGTATTTGCTGAAACTCGTCAATTGACCTCCAAGAAAGGATGGATGAGGATTGGAATAATAGAAGTTGAAAGAGTATCTCCAATTCTCTACTATCCTTAAGTTTTAAAAAGTTAGGAGTCTCCACTCTGGCTCAAGTAGAACACCATACCCAAAGGTGTGCATGTGAACTATAGAAAATAGATCCACATAGTCCACCGTACCAAAACATGAGAGCATTGCCATGCCCCCTATCACTCCTTGCATGCCCCTCTCTGTTGAAGCAATGTGAAGGATCCTCTTATGGAGGGAACTCCTTGAACATTGTGGCCTTCAAAGTTATTGGCCCCTTGTGAATATCAGTGACAACAACACTTAATGTAGAACTACAAACATCTTCTTCTTAGACTTCTTGCCTTTCTTGGACTTCTTTGATGCTCCTTTTTGAGGCAATAGATCCACTTTGTCTTCTCCATAAAAGAAGAAGCCAATGCTCCTTCTCAAGTCTCCATGTTTTATTATTGCATATTAAACAAAAATCCTCAACTGAGAAGGACCCTCTCACCAAGGTTTTTTCTTTTTTTTAATGGAAAAACAAATCTAAGTGCAACTGATCAATTTTTCTATCATGAAACAAGCATGCAATGATATATAAAAGTATTAGTAATCAATTCCAATCCACCAAAAATTCTTTGATTCTGCTCGAAATCAAATAGACCACAGAACCCAATATCTGAAAGACAACTGCATAATCTGTGAATGGCTATTATATCAACCATAGACCTACATAATCTGTAAAAAGACACCCCTGCAAATCAGAGGCAAAGCAAAGCAGACCAGTTGTACAGGAACTCCCAAAATATCACAACAGTCCTCGCACACAGCCCACAAAATTGTACACAAATATACCAGATAGTATGTGCAATGTTCATCTCACTGGCAAGCACTGTATACAAACATTTTTCGTAATCAAACAGAGGGATGATATTTATGTCTGCAGAGTGTATACTTGGTTGTATTACACAGGTGCCTCAAGAGGGGACACAGATCTTCAGGGCTGCTTCACGAACTAGAAAGAGCTTAGACAGGTCCAGGTGAAGTGAGACAATAACATACGCCTACTTTCCTACACTTCAGTACATGATGAGGCATGACAATCTCCTTCAAAAAGTGGTCCATATATAAGTAGAAAGCTACACAGAATATAAAACGATGGGTTTTTGATCCTGCAGTCTTAAATACGTGCACTCTAGTTTAAAATACTTCATTGGCTTTGACTTTGAAAAGTGGATGCCCGTGCAGTCTCAGTCATATCAGCTTGGAAATGGCAGACATTAGAACCTGAGACTAGAAGACTTATTATTTTGAAAAATCTACCACAAAAACATAACAATGTTAAAAGAAGGGGAGGCTGCATGCAATGAACTGAGCTATATCCTCACTTTCTAGACAGGACAATGAGATGCACCCTAAGATGTACTCTAGTATAAATTGTGCAATCAATTTGAACAAAGAAAGGCTCAACATAAAAATAGAGATGTTCAGAAGTACCGTTTCTGCTTCGAGGGGCCGTCCAAAAAGTGTGAATAAGCCTTCAATAAAGTTCCTCCGCAAATCAATTGACATATATGCATCATGAACCTGAATTTGCAACCTTTCAAGTCCACGAAACAAGGATATACTAAACATAACTTCTTCATTTCAAGTTATGAAAATGTGACCTGTCTTTTCAGAGTCTCTTTTAATGTTGGTGCATACTCTGCAAGGCACCTGCACCATTCATCATTTTAAGGAAGGGTGACTTATAACAAATGCCGGCATACAAATTTACCCTTGGATTCATAGTACATGCTATCATACAAGTGCTGCAAAAACATAGTAAGCGTTACAAAGGACAAAAAAATATTGGAATGTCATAACTCTAAACATTAAAACTGACAAGAAACAGTAAGCATTGCTGAAAATTCGAGTTTGACCAATGCAGTATGAAGAAAAAACAAGTAGTTCAGTACAGCAGACTCTCAAGACATGAACCGTGAAGAACCAAAACTGCTGTGCAAAATCGTTCAGAAACACCTAGAACAATTGGTTGTCCACTTGGTCCATGTCACTTCACATAAGCATTTCATAAAAAGTGCTGTCCAGAACATAGAAGCAGAAAAACTGAAGCCAACCTAGTTTGGAAAAGTCCTCTCAATGTCAGAGTCTTCTCCCAAAACTCTCGCATTTTTATAATCCAACACAGTTAGAATTTTTGAAATATGGAGATTGAGTTCAACAACATTACTGTTGATAAATCAGTGAGTTATTCTGGAATAATGATAACAGAAAGAATGCATGAAGAATTGGACCTCAAACAATCTTCTTATCTGATCTTTGTTCATCTTCACAAATCATGAAAGTTACATTCCTTGCTCGGACTCCCATCTCCTCCTAAACAAATAAAAGTCCTAATGAGGTGCTTCACATTGCCAATGCATGACCTACAAAATATACCACATGGTCATGAGATGAACCTAGTTGATAACCACCACTCTTCCTACTAAAAAAGGCCTCACAGAGCTCCAATTAAGGAGCTTCAACACAATCTCCAGATAAGGCATGCCAATTGTTCCTCTGAAGTATCTCAATCCCCACATGACATCCAAGATATCTCACTATGGTCCTAAAGGGAACCTAGGTGAAGTCCTCATGAGCTCTCACCTGTTGGACCGCCTCCTAAATGTTGTACAGCACTATTTTGCCTTCTGCTGCCGCCCTGCTGATCTGCACTTGGAGGAGACCTGTGCTTTGATCCAGATCAGGCTCCACTGCTGTTGTCTTGCTCCTAGTGGACCATCCTGCTCTGACATCTCTTCTACAAGCTGTGTTTTTGCTGGCTGCCCACTCCTGCATCAGATTCAGCTCCAACTGGTGGTCACTATACCGGCAATGGGCGTCACACTCGAAGTCCTCCCTTAGCCTGCTCCAACGAGAGCCACTGGCTGGTGGACAGCTCTATCATTGAGCATTCTATACACTTTCATTCATTATTCATTCATTCAGTTATCTTCTTTCTTGTGTTTCATGTTTTTGTGTTTGTTTTTGAGTTCTTTGTGTTTCAGCCATGATCGTACACTATGTTGTCTTTTGCAAACCCAAGCATATCACCACAAATCCATCATCTCCTGGACATTTGCATGAGGGCGAGGCTGAAAGTGCCTTCTCAAGCTCCTCTTTTGTGAAAACAGCCATCAAATGCTTGCTCATCCTCTCAGTGACCACCTACTCTGTCATACTAACTCAGTCTCTCTCATAACCAGGGCGTCTAGTCATGGATTCCAACAAGGCTGTATAACTCTGTAACCATCTGCCCCACCACCCCCCCCCCCTCTCTCTCTCTCTCTTTTTTTTTTCGTAAAAGGTAATTATTCTCTCTCTCTCTCTCTCTCTCTCTCTCTCTCTCTCTCTCTCTCTCTCTCTCTCACACACACACACACACAAATAGAGAATCAATAGAAATCCAATCATGGCAAGATGACCCAAAATGTGTTAAGGCATCACCACCATCTAGAAGCCGCATAGAAGAGGGGAATACTCGGCCAATTAGAACATGAGCTTTATCAGCTATTCTTGGGGCGAGACACCAAGGTGGCGTGAAAGGCATTTTAGGAGTCCAAATCCCATACTATGGAGAAAGAAGAGGGCATACTGGGCCAAGTCAGAGCATGAGTTTTATCACCTATTCTTGGGGCAGGACACAAAGGTGGCGTGAAAGGCATTTCAAGAGCCCAAAGTCCATAGACCTATTACCTCTCCAAAGACATGGCACACATATGCTACCTCACTCTACCAAGTGCCTGGACAACTCCCTCCCCCCTGACCACCAAAGAGCAAGCCCACCTCCTCCATCTTCTTCAACAAAACTATGGTCCAAGATGCAACTGACTCCAAAATGGTCAAGAACAAGACCATGATGGATTGGTAACAGAGCACCTCTCATATGCCAAAGACATGTTATCACCAATCCTAGCCTATCTATTCCACAAAGCCCTTTGCGAAGGCTTGCATGATAGTTGGTCAACTAATACGATAGTATCGATCCTGAAAGCTGGATATCCTATGGTTCCCACTTAGTATACCACAATCATGGTTGTCCACGTGCTAGCTAAGATCCATGGATCGCTACCAGAGCATGAGCTGAGCAAATGGGCAAAGATGCACCAACATTGAGCATGTGGACAGGCAACATTCAAGAGAGAGTATTCCACACTTAATCATATTCTTACACTTCGAGCCATCATTGAGGAGGGTAGAGCATAGGGAAGAGGAATCTATTGTTGCTTCATGGACTTTCACAAAGCATTTGATACAATGCCATGTGCCAGGGTCATGCAAAGACTACCAATTGGGGATCCCTACTAAGGTGCAATGGGGTGTCCTACCACTATGTGAGTTAGACTTCAGTGCAAGCTCCAAGAGGGATGTCAAAAGAGATCAAAGCAAGGTTTCCCCCCTTTACCCACTCTTCAGGCTATACATTGGTGAGATATCAAACTATATTGATAGATTGGGGAGAATTAGACTATATAATCTCATGGTAAATGCATGCCCTCACTATCTTCGGGCTATACATTGGTGAGATATCAAACTATATTGATAGATTGGGCGAATTAAACTATATAATCTCATGGTAATTGCGTGATTAGGGTTTATGGACGGCAAGTTTACACATTTAAGTGGCTTCAATTTGACAAATGACTTCAATTTGATAGTGAATTGAAGGTGCATTGGTTAGGGCAAAGCTCTAAGAATGTTGGAAAATCAAGGTTGAGGTTTCATTCAATAAATCAAATCGGTCTAAAACTTAGATTTGTGCAAATTTCTCATTGATTGTAGTGTGGCAATGATAAGAGACCATGGATGCATTTCTCAATGTCATGTTGGTCAATACTGGAGTGACTACAGCTCTATATACTTGAAGACACTAGTTTGAGAGTGTAATTGACACAAATTCAAAGCTCATTGGTCAACATTGGTGAAAGCAATTGATAACATAGCAATTGGAGAGAATTTAGTCCATTGAGGAGCCATGCATTCAAGGAATCATTAGCGCAAAGAGGATGTTGATATGCCTCAGCCGTGTTGATCGCATACGCAAGCCTCAAGTGGTCCATGTAAAGGCAACATCACCATCTTTCCTAAGGGGGTTAGTCTAGTTGTCTTGAGGCGCACACACAAGTTTGGCTTGCTGCAATTCAATGTACAGCAGTGAATTTCTGTAAACTCAACAAAGATGTCTCGCATGGAATGAGATGCAAGTGATGAAAACTCAATATCCTCTACCAAGGAGCAATTGCTGCATAGTGCAGGCTCAATTGAAGGATAAGTCAATGTTGAACAGCAGCACACTAATGCCACTCATACTACACAAGTGAATGTATCTCCTTCTAGTGGAACTTCTGAGTCACTGAGGAAAGATGACACAAATGCAATGCTTCAGGTGGAATTGATGTGCAATTGATGAAAGTAGTGAATGCATTGGCACAAGTTGCTCAACACCCAAAAAAAAATTATGTGATGCTTAGACCTCAAAAATCAAAGCACAAGAAAAGGCATTTGCATTCTAGGAATTCAAGACGAGCACATGGACAGCAGCCTCAGTCTATGCCATTTAATGGGCAAGAGCCCAATGTGCACAAGACTCCAATTCAGCAATCTGTACATGGGTATAGTGCTAGTATGCATGCACAAGGGAATAATTTTCAGTATGCATTTGGGCAGCCAACCATGCAGCAACAATCTATACATCCATGTTATTTCTGAGGTGATTCAGTGTTTAAGACCATGGATGGCAATGCATCAGGCGGTCCTGGTATGCAAGAAACTCACATTGCTGGTTTACAGCCTGGTTTGCAGCAATTACAGGGTAATGTTTTTTATGGTGCACAATCAGGAATGCAACATGGCATGCATGGAAGTATTGGCATGCAGCTAGGGTTGCAATCACGCTTATATGGACATGTGGGAGGCCCTTCAGGGCAGTATGGAATGCAAAGTTTAGGGGCTCCTAATAACCCAGGCATGGGTGTGGTTGATGCAAACGCAGGAGTGGTGACTCCTGTGGATCCATTTTTACAGCCACTAGTTTATGATAATCTGGAGCCTAAGGAAAAGGTCAAAGATTACACTTAAGGGTAAAGTTTCCCTCGTTATCTAGTGAAATTTAATAACCATGCACCATTGGATGCAAAGTGGATGAAAGAGGGTGACTTATCAAATTCACCTCGGTTGTTGCAGCTTTATCTTGAGGCATTTCAGTTGGAGCCAATATTGGTTATAGCCCCAGTGAGCTCAATACAGCGCAGGTCTGAAGCATTGCCTAATACTCAAGAGAGAAGAGAGAATAGCACTTCCACTCCTTTTGGTCAAATACGTTCAGATATCTAGTGGTCGCTTGGTGCACTTTATGTTTACCTAAGAAACTGTATCCTGACAGTATATTTGCTTTGGGACCTACTATGATCAGAGTTCTAGACACTATGTAAGTTGTTTTGCAATTGTGTATGGATGCTTACCATGGCACTAAGTATCACACTTTTTGGGAACTATGACTTGGATTACACTTGTGGACATATTCATAGTACCAACGGTGCAAATGTTGCTTTACATCAATTTGTGTTACATGTCAATGTATTTTGTTTGCTATGCAGAGTGCAAGGCACTAAATGCATGTTTTGTTCACCTTGAATGAAATGCTTTTATGCTTACAATGTGTCACTCGGGTGGATCTCTTGATCGTATATCTTGTGAAGAAGCATGGCTCTCTAGGGATGGTGTCACAAGGATGTGAATTTGTGAAATGCTTTAATCATGCTAGTAGCATTTGATTAATTTAACAATCAAATGTGCAAGGTTGCTAGGCACATGTGATGCACATGGCAGTTATTTCATGGTTGATGGCCAAGGACCCCAAGAAGTCAATGGACACCAAAGGCAAAAGTTGTGATAAGTCATGCCAGTTAGGCTTTGGTTGTCACTTGGTGTTAGTTTTAACCCTAGGACAATTAATTGGCCATTAAGTGTCAATGGTGACACTAGGGACTAGGCATTATTTAATTAATTAATGCCAATCTAAGGGTCAATTGCCGTTGGGGACCACTTCAGGTTGCAAATGGCCTAGCCAATTTATTTATGGATGGGCACATTTAATTTTGGGTAGGATCAGGACTAAAATTAATTTTCAAAATTTATTACTTTTGAAAATTAATTTAATCGTTGAAAATTGCTCAAAAATGGGATTAAAATACTGCCACCCATGCAACTGAGAAAAAAGTTTTTGGGACTAGTGGAGAACCATTCAATGTTAGCAGGCCAAAGAAAGAGAGGGAGGAGGTTGCTAGTCCAATTTTCTGCACAGATATCGGCATTGTTGCATGCGACAGCTATCAAAGAACTCCAAGAGGCAAGAAACAACAAAGGGACTCTCTCCAAGGGCTGGCAACAGCATTGCTAATCACACGACAGTATTTATGAGGCTTCAAAAAAGCCAGCAATTACATTAATTGCAAATTTGACAAACCAACAATCAATTTTAGACATTTCCAAATTCCTCACGAAGAATCTCAGATTTCTCTCTCAGCATTCTCTCATCTTCTCCACTCTATTCTCTAAAGATTTTAATATCTCTCAACCATTTGGAGCAGATCTCAGTCAAATTTCGTGGACAACAAGGACAATTATGTTGTAAATCCTAGTTTTTGTAGAAAATAGGGTTTCTGTAACTAGCCTTCCTCCTTAGATAGAGTGGTAAATAACCTATTTATTAAGCACTATTTACAACAATTAACAAATTCACAAAACTGAAATGCACACTTTACCATATAATCTTGGACATTGGACACCATGTTGGCCCCAAAACGAGCGCCCCTTTTAGTATTTATTTAACTTAATTGAAGAAGAAATTGATATACAATGGGATTCTCCCAATCCCTTTCAGTATTCCAACTTCCCTTGCTATCGAAAATAACCAGCAAGTCTTCAATCTGATTTGCCCCTTGATTCGGGTAGTCAATTGGCCTTCACTCGCTTTGATGGAGATGGAAAATGCCCCAAATTCATTGATTTGCTGGTCCCTCCACCTCAATTTGACTAAAAACAGCTTCAACCCTGTTAAATCCAAGTATTGGAGCTTCCAATTTTTGGCACGCTTCTCGAGGCTGTTACTAAATCCTAATTTCTCGTACAGATTAGGGTTTACAGTAAAGAAATCTGAAATTTCTCAGCTTCTAGTGATCTCAATGCTGTAATCTTTGGAGCAAGGCTGTAGAAAGGCCGGGAGATGAAAGAGAATGTTGAGGAGAGAGAAATTTTAGACTTTCATTGCGAAGAACTGAAGAAAAATCTGTCGTTTATTGCTGTTGCACTATCTCAACAACTTGTAAATGCAAAGAACTGAAGATAATCAGTCATTTACTGCTGCCCCCCATCTCAACAGCCTGTAGATGCTGCTACCTATTGTTGATTGGTCTTCTCTTGTCCCTAGCTATCTCAGAAGGTCCTCCAATGGCTGCAAATCATACCAACGGCATCTCCTCTCTCTCTCTTACAGGCTGAGTATGCTAAAATGCCTCTCCAACCTCTAAAGTCGTTTTTCAGTCTTGTAGGGGCATTTTTGACAAGTAGCAACCTGCCCAAATGGTTTTTCTAGCATTATTTATGATTAAATATTAATTTTCAATCTTTAATCTAATAATGATTTCAGTGCCCTGAAAAATAATTTGACTAGCCAATAATTAAATTGGCTAGGCAACTTCTGTTCCGGAGTGTCTCTGCGCCATCTTTGACCATCAGATTGGTGTTAGATACCATTAAACACCACTTCTCAGTGTCACCAACTGACATGTGGCCAAATGAATGACCTAGGCCAACAACTGGTACCAAATACCAACAAGTACCTGTACGGCATAACTTATAGCAACTTTTGCCCTTGACGTCTCATGATTCATCAGGTCCTAGGCTTGTAGATCTACTCTAACCCCAGTTACACCTCACGTGTGCAACATCTACTTATCCATGTGGTTAAAAATTAATCCACATGTTAAGTGAGGTTTCAAAAATACATGTCCTTATGATAGTTTAGCAACCACCTTAGTGTGAAGATATAGTAGGGCTTGCATTGAGAAAATATAGCATGTATGACCAAGACTAAAACACAAAAACTCACACAGAGACAAGCAAACTGTAAACACAAAACACAAAACTCAAACACAGAGACAAATACAAAGAGAAGAAACTCCGAAGTAAATGAATGTTGTAAATGAATGTAAGAGTTTACAAGATACCCAAGGTTAGAGCAATGTAGTGTCGCTCTCATGTAAGAGTGTACAAGATGCCCAACAATAGAGCAATGTAGTGTCGAAGAGTAACATCCACCAGAGACGAATCCCGAGTGTAGTAACCACCAGTCGGAGTGTTGAAGTGCAGGAAACACCAAACACTAATCACCACTGTCAAGGAAATGAGGCGACAACAAGAGAGGTGTTTGTTGATGTAGACAACCTATTGAACAGCAAAAATGCAAGTACTGCAACAGTTACCTGATGGGAGAGATGACAACAGCCTGTCGCCTGTCACCAGATGCTAAAAACGTAAGCTAAGCAAGTGCTATGATGACGCATTAGATGGAGATCTCCAAATAGCAAGGTGATGGCTGAAAACAAGCCAGCTAGGACTGGATACTAATGGGCTGCAATCGCTGATGGCTAGACAACAGATGGTAGGTGGCTGATGGCTGAAATCTGCATGGTAGAGTGAGAAACCTGCACAAAAGGATAAGGTTAAATGGTGGGCAGCTTGTCTATTTATAGATGTTGAAGGATGCCCCAAAATTTAGGATTTTGGAGAACCTTTGAAACTCTCTCGAACCACGTACCAAATTTGTGTTTTTCATTAATTAAGCATATTTTGGGACTGTTTAAAAATGCTAATCAGTTGTAAAGCATGTTTAGCTCAACAATTGGGAACATACCATTAGTCAAGGGGGCAATAGACCCAAATTGCTTGTTGATTGTTTGTACAGCGATGGGCTTTTGAATCAACATGTAATATTTCCACTCGAAATATTAAGTCGACCTTAAACCCCGCACACCCCGCGCAATAAGGCACCCCAAAGTGATCTCCCACATCGAAAAATGTTGGCAGTTAAACGCTTACCCCACGCGCGCGATAATAATCCCCATCCCCGTTGTGCAAATAAGGCCGAGGTTAAAACCCGCAAGCCGCACGAGAACACCCTTCTTGGAAAAAGGGGCAAATGGATAATGGTTAAGATTAAGGCAAATTATTTTAATAATTACCCCCTCCCTTCAGCCGATGCATGGCAAGGGGAGAGGGAGTGTAAGAGAAAGGCGTAGTGGTGTGGGGAAGCATGAGGGGGGAGGCATGCACACAAGCCACGTGTGTGGCTACCTCTCCCCCCCTATCCTATATGGGAAGGAGGAGATGCATGGCAAGGGGAGAGGGAGTGTAAGAGAAAGGCGTAGTGGTGTGGGGAAGCATGAGGGGGGAGGCATGCACACAAGCCACGTGTGTGGCTACCTCTCCCCTCCCCTTGAGCTTGGGAAGAAGGAGAGAAAGGAAAGAAGGCGCCGTGCTGAGGAGAGAAGAGAGAGAGTAGAGGCCAACCCAGGGAGCTGTCGCCGTTTCGACGCCTGCTGCTGCCACGCTGATTCGCTGCCACCTCATCATCATCACCATCATCCAAATCGTCATCCTCATCACCTCCCTCTTTAATATTCTCTCTCCACGTAAGCTCTGCCAGAAGCTTAGAAGCTTCTTAAGAAGCTTCTAATTTTGGGCTTCCATAAAGCCTGTTTCCCCGTGCATTGCGGGTTTCCCTTAAAATCACATTCTGTAAGGGCCGTGTCCCGCGCAGAATAGAAAATCCAGGGCAGAAGGGGATTCGATACGCGAAAGAGTCAAAGAGGAGTTGCTGGACCAGAATTCAATGGCTCCCAAGAAATGGCAAGAGGCGCACACGAGGGAGGTTCTTCCCCAAGCATACGCGTGGATATCCCTAATCCTCAAGCCCAGGTTCTTAAAATAATGATTCTGCATTAAAGCAACGCATTAGGCACAATTAATTTTCATGGGAAGTGTCACAAGACTGTGACAACTATTACCTTTTTTATTGATTTCTTTATTACATTTTATTTGGTTTTTCTTTTTGAAAGGATCCCTCTTGAAATCTAAACGCCTGAGTTGCATGGCCAGTATGTGAAACGGACAGGAATGTCTAGTGAGTCAAGACTGGACAGTTAAGGTCTAGTACAAGTCTGGAAGAGACTGATGGCACTGTAGATTGACAAGCCTGGAAGAGACTTGTGAAAGTGTATATGGACAAGTGTGTTGAAGAACTAGCCTAGAAGAGACTAGTTCAAAGTGAAGATGGACAAATCTCTAAGAAATTAGTCCATGTGGGGTCATCAGTGGAAATTCACTTTCAGTTGAGGTACATTACAAATTTGGATGTAGCCATAGTCTGCAAAGATGGTCAGAAGACTAGTGGGGATGCAATGGAAGCAACTCCTAAAATTTGGGGAGTTACTATTTTTGGACCCCAGAATCTGTTTGCGTCATTATCTTCGTTTTTGCATGAGGATCAATTCTCCGGTCTGTGCCGAGGTCAAATTCTGCACCGAGCATGGAGAATTTTAGACCGGAAGGCTGGAACGGAAAATATCTTCCAGTGCTGCCATTTGGCACAAATTGGTGCACTTACCTCTTTAAAGAGGGCTGGTGTGCAGTTTTTGGGCAAAAAGGGGCTCATTTTGTGAAGGGGGAGAAGGATTGCTGCAGATGGAGAGCTCTTGAGAGCTGGTCTACCCTGTCTATGATGCACAGAGGGCTGAGCTTGCTTCCTACTGTCTCTCTCTCTCCCTGACAGTATGGTTATGCTGCAAAATCAAGGGCCTTTCTTCTGATTCAGGTACAGCTGTGTGGAATATGTTGTTTTTGCACGAGGCAAGAGCCTCTTTTCTCCAGGAACAGGAGCAGTTGTTTGCTGCCCACAAGCAGGAATAGGTGAGGGTGGTAATCTCACCAAGCAGGTGTCTGAAACAGCACTAAATCAGTACAGATTTTGGACTGTTCAGAGGTTAATTGAGAGCCCAATTGATGTCAGAGTCAAGGGGCACTTGGCACAGATGATGCAGAACAGTACAGGGAACAGTATGAGTTGTAAACAGGTTTCAGAACAGGTCTGAATCAGTAATTACAGCAGGCTGAATTGGTCAATTCTGCACTTCAACTAGAAGTTTCAGACTTGGGCAGAGTTTCCCCTCCTGGTCAGCTTGATTTGGGTCAGTAATTGTACTGTTATGCTGCCAAATTTCACCCAGAATAGCTGCAAGACAGCCCATTGTACTTTCCCTCTTTTTAAAAGTAAAGAAATACCGCAAGGGGCGCCTAACTTAGGGGCTAACAGGGTGTCTATGTGGCAACAGGAGCATTCTAGCTTCCTGTATTTCTTCTTGATTTTGTGTCTTTAAGTTCAGGTAAAGTGGGCGACTGTTAATTGGGTGAAAGCATTTATATATTTTGGTTGTACACTACCGCCCTTCCCAGTGAACAGGCTTGTTACAGGAAGAATGCATTTACGCAAGTCTCTAAATCTCGTAGTTAAGTTAAAATACATTTGGGAATTTATCCCCTTAGACGATTTACGAAAATTAGTGCATGTCGTGCATTTGGGTTTGCTTGCACTTCCAAGTTGCAAATCCTAAGCGCATATTGCTTAGGTTTAAAAGATGAAATTGTTTAAATGCATCTTTGATTGGTTGCGGAAAAGAAAAGCGCATAAGGCATTTATGTAGTAATTTTCTACTTGTGGATTCGTATGAGATAATCGTTATCGATGTTGTCCAAATAGTTGCATTGCATGGAAATGAAACCATGAACTTGCCTGTTGCATGCAATGATGCTTGCATTTTAAGATGGATTAAGTTTCGTAGAACGGATTAAGTCAGCATTAGTCCTATGACATTCGCTGTGCATGAACTTCATTTATCGAAGTTGTATCTAGAAAAGGTTGCATATCATATTAAAGCCTAAAATTCAATTGCATTAAACGATAGGTTTGTAGACAAAGCTCTTGATGTAAATCTATGTAGGTTCTATGCAAGTTATCCCCCAAATTGTCAATCATCATAATTTTAGCAAGGAAAAGAAATGGTCATTGCAAACCTTATAATTGCATAGAAGTAATGAATCGCATATTTGCACGTAATGTGATGTCTTGCAACTATTTACACCTTTAGAACATATTTAGCATCTCTAAGAAAAGATCGTTTCTTATCGCCAGACAAGTAGACCAATTTAGCTAAATCACTTGCAATGACATAACCCACATGGGATTCTTAAAAGCATAAGTAGTTAGTACAACGAGCACCTCAAAGTGCTAGCTAGGGTTTAGTACATTAAAAATTCTGCCTAGTATCGCACTTGGGACGCCAAGTTAAGACTTTTGATCCCAAAGGATCCTACCCACATTCACGGAATGATTGGGTTAATCGGATGCCCATACAATAACGATCTGGGGTTTTTACCCTAGGACAAATTGGCCTAATACTAGACCCCGATTGAGATTGGAAACCATGGGGCCAAATCGTTATCGGCCTAGTAAGGTTAGGGTTGGGTTGGGTAAGAAGACATCCCAAACCCTACATGACCAGGGAACGTCGTTGATGGGAGATTGATCCCACAAGTTAGATGCGACTCCTATGCAACAAGTTGCAACGTCGCATGGCTTTGTATTTAAGTCACAACATGGATTTGCTACTCTTTGAAACAAGGGTTGGTAGGATCTAAGTACAAGATAAATTGTAAGAGGATGAGTAGTCATCCTGCTACATCACCTTCTGTGAGACTGAGTTGCCAAGTTAGGGTAACTATGAATTGCCTAGCAAGCAATTGACAAATCAAGTTAGAGCGACAAGGTCGCTAAGATTTACTGTCTTATTTTGAGGAACCTAAGGTGTTGGTTAATTTGGGTTAATAGGATATAAACCCTAACCCCAAGATAAAAGGGTAAACAATCAAACCCTTGTGGATCTTACCAAGTCGCAATCGATCCCGGATCGGATACTGGACGCATTCGGAGAAGAGGATTCACACCTTAGCAGTTGGCCAAATAAACGACCACTGGATTGATTGTGTTTGTACAGTTTAGGAGCACTGTTTGTATTGCTTTGCTCAAAGAACTAAAGATGGAAAAATAATTAATACTTCAGGTTGAAGGCCTGGAGAGAGAGGCAGTATCAGTTACCCCCGACTGTCTGCCTGACCCTAACCAAGGGGATTGTTAGCTGCGCCAGGAACGTGGACTGAACCCGCTGCGAGAGATCTCTCCGTTGGGCGCTACTTGGAGCAGGAGGACGCTTGGGTGCCAGGGGGGCTCTGGTCGTAAATCCCTTGCTTTCCGGGTCCTGCACAAGAGGCCGACATGACTTGGGATTGGATCTCGAGGCCCGCATACTAGTCTACGGGCGGAAACTTGGATTAGTAATCCCTGAGGATTGCTGGATTGCCTTCGAGTGGATTATGGATTGCCTTCGGGCGGATTTATGGATTAGCCTTCGGGCTGGATTATTATGATGTATTCCAAAGACTATTTAATAAGATAAATTGTTGAAAAGGAACTTGTTTGACATTGTTTTTCTATGTCAGTGCTAAGATTACGTAAAGGAACCGGTGACTAATTGGATAATTAAGGAAGTTGTTTTATGCATGTCCAACTAAATGTAGTAGGTAATTAGACAACTAAAGCAAACCCGAGGAAAGTGCAGTGGATGTGGCCATGGGTCCATCCTACAGATGGGTGGTCCCGATTGACCGGGAACTTTTCTCGAATGAATTTGACAGCAAGGAACGTTGACCTAGAATCTAGGATACTAGAGTCCCGATTTATGTTGTTTTAGGGGAACGGAATGGGACTATATCTTATGGGAAAAGAGATCGAGCTTTGCATCCCTCTCATTTCCCATTCTCCTTGAGCCAAGTGCAGCATGAATCTGCTTCGACCCTGACGTTTCTGCGTAAAGTAGTTCGCCTGGGATTCGACGCTAGTTACTCTCTAGGAATTCGATCATTAGGAAAACCCTGATTCAGGTCGATCCTAAGTGGGAACGGCCGGAATGCTTCCGCTTCGTAGCAGACTCGGGAAGACCTAGATCGCAAACCCTGTGACATTCCGTGGGAGTGCCGGGCGGCACTTTCTGGACCCTCTTCCCAATGGGCTGCTAAGACGTGTCCTACGAGCAAACAAGTGGACACGTTACACAACAAAGGAGATTGTGGAATCTCAGCTTGTACTCAATCCATTAGCAATTGTGGAATCTCAACTTGTACTCAATCCATTAGCAATTAAAGTTAAAGAAATATAAAAAGGGGGGCCAATTTCGAGGCCAACAGGGTGTCTATTGTTCAAGATTGATAAGATAAAGTGAGCATTTCAAATTATGCTCTTTTATTAATTGCTAGAATTAAGTGTTTGATCAGGTTTTACCACCCTATCCAAGAAGGAAGGCTGGTTTCATAGTTCCATTGCTGAGACATCACTCAATCCTTTGATTTAGTGGACCAAGGCACTTGATTGCAGGCCAAAGCTTTGTGCTACTGCTAATTTTTGGGCTCAACTAAGTAATTACAGCAAGATGTCTTCATATAGTGAGATGAAATCAGGCAGTGATGATGCTGCTCAATATGGACATTCACATGGAAAAGAAGGAAATGCAATGCCTGATCTTGGACAAGGCTCACATGGTCAACAGCAAGCTGAAAATATTGTTGTTGGACAAAATACAGGGCCTTCAAGGCAAGATGAGGCTAATGACCAACAAGAGGAAGAGGAATTTGATGACCGATTTAAGAATCGGATGAGGACAGCAATAAATCTCTTTGTTGAATCAGTGAAGGATTCTCTGTTTGATTTTTGAATACTCCAAGGAAGGACAACAAGGGCAAGAAGAAGAAATCATCTTCTTCACCTTGAATAACAGCAAGGTGCACCGAAGGCAATGCCAAATCCTTCACTTGAAGCTCCCAAAGAAACCAATGAAGAGAAACAGATGATACCTACACGGCAAGGTGTACAAATATAAGGCCATCATGGAAGTACCGATCAAATAGATTTTGGACAACCGAGCATGCATGATATGATGGGGCAGCCAGGATACTTTGATGGTAGCATGATTTTTCATGCAATGGTTGGACAAACACCACATATGGGAGTGTATGGCGCAACTCCTTATGGTATGCAACAACCAATGCATTGTATGCAAGGCCCAATGTCCATTGCTATGCTCTTTGGAATGCACTTGAGAATATTACTTCCATTTTTTATTGTTGACAAACACATGGTTACACAAAATATGGCTTTGGAATGGCCATAGGCTAGAGCAATGGAGCAACATGAATTGTTGTTTCTGCAATTGGTTATAGCTTTCCAAAGCCTTTTTTATTAATCATACAAGCTTCAATCATGGACTTGTATTGAGGACTTCTACAAATGTTGGTTGGCTATTTTTGCATACTCAATCTATTGAATGTAGGTGTGAGCTTTGAGGATGATACATAACTAACACGGGAATGGGTGAATCTCTCATTGTGATAGCTTGTGTTTTTGTATCTCTAGCAAATAAAGTATATGCTATGCTACATTTGACAGCTGAATGGGATGGATTCTTCAAAATGTATGGTCATCTTTGGCATCAAAAGAAGTTCTGCTTTATAGTTGAAGAGCATCAATGTATTGATACTATTGAGAAAGCAGTTGAAACTTTCTTTGGCCAACTTTGAGACAAGAGATGGATGCTTTCATAAGGAATTTACTCTATGGTCAATGTGGCAAACACGTGTTTCTACAGGTTTGCTTGATTGTTCACTAGTACAATGAGTACCACTTTGATAGCCATGGCCCATTGATATATACAATTGTAATTGGTAGTTTACTAGTGTAATGACTGCCATCTTGCACAATTATACATTGCTTGTACATGGAGTGATAGTACTGCGCTCAATTACTCGGAAACGTATATGGTCAATTGCACATTGAGAACAATGTAGTAACAGTAGTACACTTGCTTACTAGGAAACATGTATTGGTCATTTTGTATACCATGTTGAATCTTAACTACGTACAATTGGGGTCACTTGTAATCTTTCAAGAGGGTAGTATCACGAAAATGACAAATGGGCTTAATGATATAATTTTAAAAAACTCAAATTCTAGTACCCCTAGCTCTTGACGTAGTAATCATTACAATGGCATTGAAAATTTTTACATCGGGGCATGCACTGGACAAGTGTGCAAGCTATGTGGTACAAGGCCATGCATTCGACAAGCGTGCAAGCTATGTGGTACAAGGCCATGGCAAAAAAAACAAGATGCAATGAAGCTTTCATGAAATTGAAAGTTTAAATCTTAGAATTAAGTTACAGTGAAAGTTTCGTCCCATGAGCAATTGACTTAGGGCACTTGAGTTATTAAGCAAGCCTGAGCGAAAGTTTCATCTAATGAGCAACTCACTTATGATTAATGATCAAGTCATTAATTAGCCCTTAATCAAAATTGTGAGCTGATTAAATAGCAACTTCTTATTCATTTGGAAACTCGATCTTGGCTGTTTGGGGCTCTCTTTCTCTCTCATTTTTGGAGCAGCCCAAGGTTAAAGAGTTGTGGCAACAAAGGAAGATGCATACTTGCTGATTTTATCACAATGAACACTAAGAGGACAGTGTTTTTCAGCTATCTCGAGGTGCTATACAGCCAAGGATCGATCTCTTTTTCTCCTTTCTCTATCTCAAACTATGCAAGCCTTCTTTAACAACAAATCAGAATTTGGGTGTAGAATTGCTTGCTGAAGACATTCCAACCAGAACCCCCCAATTCCCCCCTTACTTTGGATTGCAAATCATTGAAAATTCGGGATAGATATCAAAGAAAATGTATATAGATATGCACGTCTAATTTTGCAGCCACTGAAAGCATTAAATTCAACAACCAATCTCAAGGCAAATGCATACCAAAGATTATGATTTATGGACAACTTGTTTATAAGCATGAATCTCTTCAATTTGGCAAGGAATTGAAGGTGCATTGGTTAGGGCAAAGCTTTAAGATTGTTGGAAAATTGGGGCTGAGGCCTTGTTCGACGAATTGGATTGGTCTGGGACTGAGATTCATGTGAATTCCTCATTGATTGCAATGTGGCAGCAATGAAAGACCAAGAATACATTTCTCAATCTCATGTTGGTCAACATTGGAGTGATTGCAGCTTTGTATGCTTGAAGACACACTAGTTTGAGTGTGTAAGTTGAGACAGATTCCAAGCTCGTTGGTCGAGTTTGGTGAGAGAAACTAAGAACATAGCAATTGGAGTGAATTTGGTCCATTGAAGAGCCATGCACGTGAGTGATCGTTAGCAAAGAGGGTGATGATCTGTAACAGCCATGTTGATTGCACGGATGGGTCTCAAGTGGTTCGTGTTAAAGGCTATTCTTCAATATTAAAGAAATGTTGTGAGGTGCACTCGCACTAAGGGCCAATCTGGTGTCATCCTAGTGTGCAAGTGCACTCTAGCTCTCAGGTTATTTGTGTCATTTATTTTCTTTGCTGAATTGAATAGTGTATGTGATGTAAGTTTTTGTTCACTACCCTATAGATCAGATCTACAGGCCGGTTTCAAGTGCCACAGTTGAGACTCAAAACAAATTGTCTTCCTACAGCAAGTTATGGGTTGCCCCTCTTTGTGTAACTTCATTTAAGTTTTCAGAAGTGTGTGTTGCCAAAAATATTGCATCAAAAAGTGTCTAATTTGACCATTATAAGCATTCTCCAAACCATGTACCTTTACATCATCAGCATGACAGGCAAAACCAGCTACACTAATGTATAGCAAGGGACTCACATTCCCTCGGGCCAAACAGGTAGCTTCACATCCTCAACGTCAAACACTTCTTTCAATGCTGGAGGTGCGAAAAGCTTCAATTGGGGAACCATGGCACCTGATATTGGGTGCTTTCTTACTGGAAAAACAACCTGTAACACAAGCCATGAGCTTCAGGATCAAAAAGACAAGTGCATTACACAGAAGTAATAAGCATGAACCATACTTGCAGGTGAATAATAGCATAGTTTTGCCCCTTGAGTTGGCTCAGATCTAATCGAAGTAGAGGAACTGCAAACTTAACTTCATGTGCCTACATGGAACACCATTCTCAGATCAAAGGCAACAAAAAATGCCACTGATTACATGTCAATGACAAAATTTACTACAGTTTAGAAACAAACTACCCATAATGCCTCTCATATTTGACCTTGTCAGCTATCTTGACCAAGCACATCTCCAATCCCTGCTATTAATGCAAGCCAGTAAGTTATCTGCCATAATCTGAACTGCTTGTGAAATCCTTATTCCCAAAACAATTACTTGTATGTTACTGTTCGTGCTGATCTCAAAACGCACTCTGGGATCATCAACTTCTTCTACAAGCCCACGTTGATACTGCAAGTACTGTAACCTGTGTCACAAGAAAACATTGTTAGGGTGTAAATGGTGAAGACAACGAGATAAGTTGCAGTAGATAATGATGAGAGCAGAATACATGGTGACCACACACAAAATTTAAATGCATATAACATTAAAAACATCAAAACCATCATATGCCATGTTATCTTAACAAAACATCATCTTGAGTCTGTGATTCAGTTTAGGTTTGCCTTACGACCTCTCAAAATGATGGACATTGAAGCAAATGAGTGTGAATAAGCTGCGCATAACTAGCACACAAGTGTGGGAAGGACAAGAAGTGAAGGTGCAATGGTGCTGAATAGACTCAGTTAATACCCATGATGACAAGAAGTCTACACTAGCTTGGCATCCAAGTGTCAACTCCAACCTGACCAACTGGAGGGACAGTACTAAAGTGGACTGATTCTAGAACAAGTAATGGACAAATTTCATGTGTTCCCACCAACTCAGTGATGAGGCTCACAAGGAAGAAACGACCCAACTTCTAACCTCCTCCAAACCTTTGGTGGGTCTAAACGACTAAGGAATGTAAAAAGGAAAGAATCGAAGAGCAGTAGAAAGAGCCTCCATGAAGAGGACAGCTGCACTGTCTTAAATAGGACAATTACCAAGCTTAATTCAATATTATTATTTTATGAGTTCTTGAATATAACCCACGAATCAAGATCAACAAACTCAATGGAAGAAACTATCAAGTGTGGAAGCTAAGGATGGTGGAACTTTACCTATCTCAAGCAAACCTATGGAATATTATCAATGGCAAGGAATATTTCCCTAAACAAGGAGCAGATAAGGAAGATTGGATGCAAAGAGATGCAACTGCGAGAGTGGAAATACTTGTCCATTGTGGAGATCGACAAGTACAACTAGTAAGAACAATACCTACTACAAAAGGTATTTGAGAATTCTTCAACAATACATATGAACACACAGATATTGTTTATCAAATGACCATGTTTAGAAAACTATCTATTTCCACTATGCATGAAGATCAGTCTACCACTAAGTTCTTAGAATAGTGGCAATCTTTGCTAGATGAAACCATAATATCTAGTTTAGTCATCTCAGAACAATTACAAGCCATGTTTCTCCTCTCTTCCTTGCCTCTATCTTGGAGAGCCTTTATTACCACTCAAACCTCCACTGATATATAAACTCAAGCTTTAGCCATTGATTAATTGAATCAAGTAAGAGTAAGTCGTGAGAGATACTCTTTCTTCTTCTTCAAATCAAGAATCCAAGGCTCTAGCTATAACTTCTTACAACCCAAAAAATCTTTACAAAAGATCTCAACACATTCAACAAAAGCCCAAGTTTTCTTCTCGGTCTAACTTCAAAGGAATTCTTGGTAATCCTCAATATAAGCCCAACTCTTACTAGCCTTTTCAATGCCTATCCTTAACAAGAAACCCTCATTATCATCTCATATGTAACGATTGCAAACGATAAGGTCATATTGAAAAGGATTGTTTTTAAAAAAATAGATTCAAAAAACATCAATCAAAAGGTCAAGCTCACTATGTTAGAGAAAAGAGAATCTCTTCTAAGAAAGAATTTCTTTTTTTTTTGGAGGGGGGGAGGGGATTCCAGGGCTGTGGCACAACTAGGTCACCCAGAATACCTTCAACTTTAATTCCATCCTTAGGGTTCAAAGTCATGCCACTAGGGTAAAAGGTCTTTTCCATTAGCGGCTAGATCCATGTTGGCCTTCTTCCTTGGGAGGATTTAGTTTCTTGGCATGTGACACTTTCTTCTACTACTCTACCCTAACTCTTGTACTTCTCATGATATTAACATAATTACCCATTATGAAAACAACCCGGGGGGGGGGGGGGGGGGGAGAGAGAGAGAGAGAGAAAAAAAAAAATAGAATGAAATGAAACTATATATTAACGTTTGCAAAAGGCCAAAATGACCTATGAGACCATGAGTTACAATTATGTATATGATGATATAACTATCCAAAAATAAGCACTAGTACAAGTAAATGAACTAGAAGAAAAACTACGATGTGTAAAATAGAGAACTCCATCTAGGTGATACAATCTCATGGGGGTATTGAGGACCTAGCTCTAGCCTAGGTAATAATCTCATGTATCTGCCTATGAAGCATAGTTACCTGGAATGGGAGCGGGAACAGGGGGAACGGCACATGTCTTAAGTGCCCCAAATATGCCCTGCATGACCCAAATTGCCCCAAAGAATGTCCCTCTAATTGCCCCAATACCCGTCAATGCTTGAAATTAACCCAAATGTCCCAAAATTGACTCGATTACCCCATAGCTCCAAATTGCCTTGAATTGCTCCAATTATCCCAATTTCCCTTGAAATTAGACAATATAAATGGATGAATACCTTGGAATTGAGGATCGGCTGAAAGTTGATTTGCAAATTGAGGATCAGCTGAAATTTGATTCTGATTTGCATGGACTCCTAATTAGCTTGTGGGTTGTCTTGACACTTTGAATCTTCAACCCGAGAGAGAGAGAGAGAGAGAGAGAGAGAGAGAGAGAGATTAGTGTGTGCATATTAGGCGATGGAGATGGGTGAATATGTGGTAGAAGGACTGTGACCCAAGCAAAAAAAAAAAGGGGAAAAAGGTCAATTTTCAGTCAACAGGCCTGGAACGGCCGTTCCAAACAAGGAACGGCAGGGGGAACGGCAGGGAACGGTAGGGAACAGCAGGGAACGTTCCCTGGCCGTTTCACCTCCTTGGAGGGTTTGGAGCGTGTTAGGCCGTTCCTACAGGTTGGAACGGCCGTTCCCTGTTTCTATGCTGTGAAGATGTATCCAATGTCTATGTCGAGACCTGGGATATCTAGATCAATCAAACTGGACAGCTCTATCAATCAATACCCCCTATCTCTGTGTGGCTTGTCGAGGTCTCTTGTGTGGACTAAGACTGGCTGCAATGAGACCTCTTGGGTCTCCCTCACAAAGAAGTCTATGAGTTGCCTCTAGGCAAGGCTACAATATACTAGAGCTATTGTACTCCTAAGGAGCATGTCATGGCACCGTTGTATCTCAAGAAGAAAAAGACCAAGATATCATTGATCAATGAAATCCGTGACATTAGACAATGGTCCAAATCTGTCTCTAAATAGACAATGGAATTAGCCACGGATCTCATAGTATGCTAGGCAGTGGCAGATGTAGTACTCCATCTCTGGCTCTAGCTGACATATCTGGCATATGCGCTCCTCTAGTGGAATGGATCTATGCCTGCCAGTCTCAATCTCTAGCGATGTAAAGAGGTGCGTTGCTGACCAATAGTACAATGATCACATGCGAGATGTTGATATCCATATATCTTACATAGACAATAAATCCATCATCTGTAGTATGGAGAAGATGCTCTCAGTAGAAAGCCATCTTCATCAACAAGCTTCTACATTGGTGCCAACCATGTCGGGCCAACCACATGAAATCCATCTTGATGACCCTACAAATCCCTGATCTACTCAAAGTTAGGAATGGTGCATCAAGGGAATACTAGAAAGAGAGTAATTTATCCATGCTAAAGCCATGTATATGTGACTAGTCTGGTAAGGGCCTCTACAACAATTGGTCTAGTTGCTAATTCAACTCTGCTAATCTCATGTGGAACTGAGGCCCTACATCTGATCATCCTAGATATCATGGACACCAATAGTCTCTCCATCAATCTCCACCAGTCAAAAATGCGACCTAATCAACTGCAGTGGTCAAGACAAGGCCCCTAAAACCATCCTTCCTTCCATGGATGGGTGGTAATTCCTTGATTACAACTTAGTTACAGCAACAACATTTATTACAAAACTAAGAAATGCAAATTAACTTACAACCTTGGACAATGGACACCCTATTGGCTCCAAAACCGGCGTCCCTTTCGGTATTTCTTCAACTTAATTGAAGAATAAGTTGATGTACAATGGGATTTTCCCAATCCCTTTCGATATTCCAACTTTTCTTACTATCCAAAATGACCAGCAAGTCTTTTGATTTGTTGGTCCCTGCACTTGAATTTGTCTGAAAATAGCTTCAAACCTATTAAATCCAAGTCTTGGAGCTTCCAATTTTTGGCACGCTTCCCGAGGCTGCTGTAAACCCTAATTTTTGTAGTCTACAGATTAGGGTTTATAGCAATCTGAAATTTCTCAGCCTCTAGTGATCTCAATGTTGTAATCTTTAGAGCAAGGCTGTAGAAAGGTTGGGAGATGAGAGAGAATGCTGAGGAGAGAGAAAATTCAGACTTTCTTTGCAAAGAACTGAAGAAAATCAGTCATTTACTACTGCTACCTTGTCTCAACAGCCTATAGATGTTGTCGCCTACTGTTGGAAACCCTCTCCCTACTGTCGCCTGCAATAAATGATACCGCCAACAGCCAGATGTTGTCACCTGTGGTTTGTGGCTCCCCAAGAGATGTCGTCTACAACCAACTTACTCCTTCCTACTGGAAAATGGAAGAAAAACAATCCCAATCAGCTCCAACAGCTTCCCACGATTCACAACACCATAATAGTCACGTTTTTCCTCTTCTTCAATCTCCCACCAACCTTCATGGGTAGCTTTGCCAAATAGCAGCCTTCCCAAATGGTTTTTTCAGCATTATCCATAATTAAATATTAATTTTTAGTCTTTAAATACTGAAAATTAATCTAATAATTATTTCAGTGCCCAAAAAAATAATCTGATTGGCCAATAATTAAATTGGCTAGACAACTTTCATTGTTGAGTGTCTCTGTGGCATCTTTGACCCATCAGATTGATGTTAGGTACCATTAAATGCCACTTTTCTAGTGTCACCAACTAATTATAGCCAAACGAATGATCTAGACCAATAACTAGCACCAAATATCTATGCAGCATAACTTATAGCAACTTTTGCCTTTGACATCCCATGATTTCCTTAAGTCTCAGGATCGTAAATTTACTCTAACCTCAGTTGCACCTCTCATGTGCAACATTTACTTAACCATGTGATTAAAAATTAATCCATATGATAAATGAGGTTTCAAAAATACATGTCCTCGTGATAACCCCCTATATCTATACTTCATAGAGTAATGTGAATGTAACTAGGGTGTCAAAGAGCCATTGCTTGGTGCAGGGGTTCTTGGAACTATACTTGTGAGCACCTATCCATGGATCTAGACAACCCTGTAGGGCTCTCTTTCTCTCTCTCTCTCTCTCTCTCTCTCTCTCTCTCTCTCTCAAGTGGCTACCCTAGTGGAGCCACTTATTCTATTAATCCACTAACCTAGGTTCAAGTCTCCCTTTTTCTATACCTATACTAAATGACCGAACGAAATAAAGGAGTTGAAACCAAGACCTTTTGGTCACCACTTGTTCAACTCAACCAACTGAGCTACACCCATTTGCTCGCGCTCTCTCTCTCTCTCTCTCTCTCTCTCTTTTGTAAAAGGTAATTGTATTAATTACGAAAAAAAAGTACAAGTTTACTTGATTACAAGATACACGATGACACTAAGCCATCATGTGTAAAGGCTCCAGTACTAAACTACAAAAGCGTTACAAAAGTCATGGCAAAGACGCAGAGGAAATTGCTATATGCCAGGGAAGTAAGTCCTCCCGAGGGAGTAAGCCCGAGTGCTGAATGAGATCTATCTGCCAATCCAAGAGACCTTTAAGCCTCACAATATGTGCTGGGACATTAGAGGCCGAATCAAAAAGAAAGGCATTCCGAGTGGTCCAATTGTGCCAGCATCCCCAGTATCTAAGAAAGTGAAACAAGATCTTCATATGCGGCTGTGCCGGTGTGGGGTATTTTGGTCGTACAAAAACCCAATCAAAAGGGCTTAGCGAGAAGCCAACCACCGCGCGCCAAACCGCTGATAAGAGCGACCAGATATTCTTAGTGAGAGGGCACGAAATAAATCGATGACGGGCCGATTCCACAGTAGTGGTGCAAAAGAAACAATGGCCGTTAGAGATTCGACGCTTGGAAAGGGCTGAAGCAAGCGGAAGACCACCAATCATCACCCTCCAAAGAAAGACCTTGCATTTGAAAGGTGTCTTGTTCAACCAGCCCTCCATCACAGTTGTCTTCCACCATGACTGAGATTTCTGCAATCCCCATACAGTATTAGCTTTAGTAACCAGCCATTGATGATCTTTAATCAGAAGATGATACACCTGCTTAGCTGAGGCCTTTCCCAATTTCAACCGACCCGTTAGGTCCCAGTCCTGCCAAGGACAATCCAAAGCAAGGGCAGGAAAGGGTTGCCTACTCTGGAGCACTAACAAAAGCTGTTCCCATAAATCACGGTATCCACGAGGGATTCTAAAAAGCCTCTTGGCTGTTCGAAAGGATATGAAGACATTGCGACTAGCAAGGGTGGCATCTGCAACTGAAGTCAAGCCCAAACGTGCCATCCGGTTAAATTTTGGTTTGAGCTCATGTTTGCCTTCCCAAGAAAGTAATCGCGAAACTGCCAACAATTCCAGTTGAAAAGAGTTAGTATATAAGCGCCTTCTGGAGAACCAATTTCCAGGAGCAGACCAAATAAACAAGCAGGGATGAGGAAGGACTAGAAAACGACGAGTCTGCATTAAGAACATGCCACCAGGAGCTCCGAATTTGTGTATTACCATGCAGAAGCCCGTGATCCTCAAGAAAATAACGGGCTATAAGGACACACGGGTGCTGATCCACGCACATGGCACGAAAAAGAGACCAACGAAGTGCCAGCATATGAGTTTCAGCATCCAAAATAGCCCCACCACCCATGCGTTTGGGGGTACATGTATGCGACCAAGAAATCCATGAAATGCCTGCCTGCAAGGAATCCTTCTTCCATAACATGAAACGAATGTGCCGAGTGAGAGCATTCAAAGTAGTAGTAGTCCAAGGCAGCAATGGCAAGAAATATGTGAACATGGAAGGGCCAAGCCTGCAACTTCCAATACAGAAACTTAGCTGCCAGTTTCTGTGAAATCCACTCGAGAAGTTGTTTTGGCCGAACATCAACGCCCAAAGGATACCCAAGATGCCTGACAATGGAACCACGGGGAACAACCTGTCCCTCTCAGCCCAACGACTGTAAATCGGACTCCGTGCAACTGAGAATGGCCAATTTGAAAGCATTGATATGAAGCATGACCAAAGAGCGTCCAAACATCTAATGCTTTGCGAAGATTGTCCTTGTCGGCACGCACAATCATAAAGTTGTCATCAGCCAAAGATTGAGTAATGAAGTGATGTCCAAAAGGAAGGGACAATCCAGCCAATTGAGTAGAAGCTGCCATGGAAGATAACATGGAAAGAACCGGATGAGTCGCAAGGGCAAAGAAGAGAGGATTCAAAGGGCAACCTTGTCTCACAGAGTGTGCAAGGACAAATGGCTCGGTAACACCACCATTTAGCATAACTCGCGAAGAAGCCGCAATACTAATGGTGTAGATCAAGCGGGACATCCGAGTACCAAAGCCCATAGTAGACATAAGTTGTGCAATGAAAGACCAGTCTAAATAATCAAAAGCCTTCTCCAGATCCAATTGAATCAAAACCACTTGCTGATTCGAGTGCCTTGCATAGTCGATAGCCATTTGCACATTTAAGATATTGTGCAGAATGTTTCGGCCCTTAATGAAACCATATTGAAGCGGATGCACAATGACCGGAAGATGCTTGTGGAGCCGATTCGCCATCACTTTGGAAAAGATTTTATACATCAAACCCATCAAAGAAATTGGTCTCCAATGTTTCAACATTGACGGCGAAGGGACTTTAGGAAGCAGTTTAATAAGACCTTCTTTCCATGAGGAAGGCATGAACCCCGTTTCCCAAACCTGTTGAAACATAGCCGTTAATGGTTTCATCAGTTGGGTAGCAGAAGTCCCAAAGAATTCATTGGTGAGACCATCCCAACCGGGACTTTTATCCTTGGGCAGGTGTAACAGAACATCCATAACCTCTGCCTCACAAATATCTGTCTCCAAAGTAGTTTGCATATCAAGTGGAACCTGATTGCGGACCAAATCATAGAAAAGTGAACGTGCATGAGTAACTTGGTCAGAAGGCGAAGGAGAAGAACAAAGAAGGTCAATAAAATAATTCCTGCACATATTCACAATCATCTGGGAATCAATGACCATTCGACCTTCTGGATCATGTAGTCTGGTCATATTTTCTCGAGCAGGAGATGCATGTAGAGCTCGAAAGAACTTATAAGTCTGACAAGCATTGTCTTGCAAGTTATCGATCAAATTTTGCAATTTGGCCTGCTGATAAGATTTCAACTGAAATTCTTTAATAAGATCAGCCAAACGCATCACCAATGACAACAGGAATACATCATCTGGAGTGCCCCCCAGTAGAGAACGAACCAAAGACAATAAGGCCTCCGCTGCATGCCGACACCGCCGACAAAGAGAGGCATGATGGATCCCATACTGCCGAGCAACCCGCTGCACATTAGAGAGCAATCGTTTAAAAGAAGCATTGCCCTCAGCGGCGAAGTCCAATAAAAATCTATCAATCAATTGCTGCATATAGCCCTGAAAGATTAAATGTTTCAAATAAGAGGAGTTGAAGCGCAAAGGGAGTCTATCCAGGAATTGCTTAAAAGGTACAATGGGTTGTGCAAGTATCTCAAGCTGTAGAGGGAAATGGTCCGACAAGGCATATTACTGCAACACTTTCATTTCCAGCATCTCAGGAAGAAAATCATCATCGTGCATGATGTACATGCGGTCCAACCGCGACCATGTAGTTGCATACTGTGCAGAATGGAAAGTAAACCCTGTACAAGAGGGGTGTAGCCAAGACCAGAGATCTTGCTTAAGTACAGCAAGAGCAAAAGCATTCCACACATGACTTTCCGAAGCATCCATCACCGAATGTTCTGATGTGGACTGTGAAGAATCAACACACATATTAAAATCCCCGATCAAAAAACCCCGTCTGCCAAGTGACAAGGAGGTCTGCAAAGTATTCCAAAGATCCCGGCGGGATAACGGGTCATTCGGAGCATAGAGACCCACCAACCATAAGATCTCTCCTTCAAATAAAACTTTAATCACCACAAAACGGCCATGTACATCATTTTTAATGAGAAGAGGCTGATATTTCTCATATACAATCATAAGCACACCAGAATAATGCATGGCATGTGTCCCTGCGTAAAACAAGCGAAACCCATGGCAATCTACAACTTTTCCTGCTTCACCATGACTCTTGTGCTCAACAGCACACAAGACATCCCACTGATTCTCATGCAATACAATCCACATGGCATGTTGCTTATGGCGAGAACAAATGCCTCGCATATTCCACGTGGCTATCTTCATGTGTATTCAAAAGGAAATCAAGAACGAGGCACAGCTTGCCTCGATTTAACCTTTTCTGCCAGAATGTCAAGGACTCCCTCATCCAAAAAATCAACTAACACGGCAAAAGAGTTCTAACGGCCGGCTTTAGAGGTAGAGGGAATATCCACAGTCTTGGGGGTGGAGCGGGGATAACGACGATCCCATGGGGTAATCACATTACCTTTATTATCAAAAGCCAACTTAGCAGGTGCGCCCTTTGGACCGTCCGAATAGACTTTCCTAGTAGACTAATGACAAGGTGCAGAAGAAACCATAGGATGAGCAGGATGCTCTAAAGACAACATCTCTTTCCGGCGCATATAAGTGCGCATGGAATCCTGTGAAGCATTAGGCCCAGTATCCGAGGCCAGCATCAAGCCTTTTACCTTTTTTTGCACGTACATCCACCCAGTCATTGCCGCGGGAATCCAAACCCGAAACATGATATTTACCTTTATCCAAAACTTTAGGTGGCTGGGTGGCATCCTGCAACGGAACATCGCACACCATATCTTCCATGGGCAACGCAACATGCTCAGCATCTGAAGTCTATTGCTTCTCTGGGCATTCGGCCATAAAATGCCCCGATTTCCCACACGAAAAGCAATGTCTTGCAAAGTTGCCCCATTTCAAACGAAAGTGCAAAGGATGCATACCAGAGCAATTAAGACGTAACCAAGCAGGCCTTTTCCTAGCCGTGTCCCATAACATACACAAACGGTTACGATTCATGGCCCTGAGGCTCGGGGGGACCAGAACAGCGCCCACAACGGCCATGGCATCCTTTAACAGTGGCCAATAGACAGCCGGACAATTTTCCACTTCAACCCAGACAAGGCATTCACGTTAAAGCAGGCGCTGAAAATCTGCCATTGGGTGCCATGGCACAACATGGACCAAACGGCGATCAAAGAACAATGGCAGTTTAGACTGGAGATCAGCACGATGTTGCTCAGATTTCAACAGCACCTCATAGAAGCCTCGGGGCCCAACAAAAATCTCCTCAACACACTCCCCTTGGAGTAGATTGCGCAGCCACTGGCGAATATGGAAAAACACTGGGCTCCTGCCAGTGAAGAAGAGTATAACAGCACGGTCATAAAACACCGAAAATGAGCGCAAGACATTTTTCAGGTCCACCGTGGCTTCCAGTACATCTTCAATTCCAGAGTTAGAAAAAGCTTCATGATTATGTTGGACATAATCGCCAAGCAGAGTGTTGGCAAATTCCAGCAAATGCTCCCAGTCAACATCCTGAGAATCCACAGAATCAGAGGCAACCTGAGCATAAGAACGTTCCTGATGATCCATTGTCGCTTCCGAAGCATGCTTGGTGCGTTTTGCCCGCAGGCTGGAAATTAGGACCAGAGGGCATCTCCTCTGTGCAAGGAACCATGTCCTCTAGTTCCTCTCTATCAGAATCCGGACCAAGAACTGCCCGTTTGGTCGATAAAAGCCATATTCAAACCAGCCATGTTGAGTCACCACTTGTGCAGGTCAGATGCAGAGCCAAGAGCTCACGAGTGGTAGAAACGAACACAGGCCGCTCTCCCTCTCTCTCTCTCACACGCGTTCGATTTTTCTTGCTCTCCCTCTCTCTCTCTCTTCTGTACAAGGGTGCTGTCCAGGGCTTATTCGGCACGCACAGCCTATGGTACTTGTTTGTTACCTGTCAGCCTCAGCCATGGCCTGTCCCGAGGGAGTGTAGATAACGCGTGGGGCAGGGCGCAACCCTAACAGTGCAGGTGCAAGAGGGCGAAACGCAAGGCCAACGGGCAGTGACAAAGGTCAGAGCGCTGAGGCGGAGGGCTGGCAGACGACGGCAGGGCCGAACAGGTAGCGACAGAAGCGCTGCAAGGTAGGGATCAGGCGACGGTCCACAGGGCATAGGTCCGACGGCGACGGCAAGAGCCCTGACACACAGGGCGGACGGGCGACGATCAGGAGCCGAAGTCGCAGGTCAGGTGGGTGACAACAGGGCGGGGCACGCAGTCGAGGAGCCTCCAGATGCAGGCGACGGGCATGCAGGCAACGACGACGGGACTACAGACAACGAGGACGTGGCGCAGGCGACGGGGCAACAAGCGATGGCAACGGGACTCTCTCTCTCTCTCTCTCTCTCTCTCTCTCTCTCTCTCTCTCTCTCTCTCTCTCTCTCTCTCTCTCTCTCTCTCTCTCTCTCTCTCTCTCTCTCTCTCTCTCTCTCTCTCTCTCTCTCTCTCTCTCTCTCTCTCTCTCTCTCTCTCTCTCTCTCTCTCCTCCGCACATATATATAGAGGCTAAGAATGAGAGATTCTATTCATTTTGAACTTTAAGTACATAGTGTTAGGTGGGAGGGTATGTTTAACCCTTTTCCACTCTCTGGGCCAATCCATTGGCCTATGTACAATGCCCATAAACCTTCATAGCTTGCCTGCAAGATTTTAGATTACACAAGTGGACTAATGAATTGACCAAACATGCCACGATTAAAATATTTATACAGGTCACATGTGAGATATGAGGTTTTACTAACAAATTAAATATAATTTGCACAGAAATGAGCTCTGTGCTTGGAGTTAACAATAACAACTCTCTACATGCTGCAGGATTCATAAACTACCTATCAGTGTATTGTTTTTAAGTGATGTGGAAGTCTGAAATTATTTTACTATTTTTTTAGCACCCAACTAGCTTTCTTCTTGATGTCCTCAACTTCATGATGCCGATCAGTATTTTTAGCAGTTCACCATTTTTTAAAACTGGTATTTTTAGCAATTTTCTACTTTTAGACTCCAATCTACTTTTGGACTCTATTGACTCTGTTTTACATTATTGTCATTTTGGCTTATAACAAGCACCCATGAATATCTTAGGAGAGCTCAACAGCTCTTAGGCCCTCCCATGAAAGAGTGGGAAAAATCATTTCCCACTTCTCAAGATTTTGAGAAACCTTCAGCCAGGATCCTAATTGTGCCTTTCAAAAGATCATCGATATTTGCAAAATGTTAAGATATTCTATCATAAGGGTCAATGTGCTTCATCCCACAAAAATGCTAAAGAAAAATTGGGCATAAGATCATGCACTTTGGGTCAGCATGGCAAGTCATCAGCTTCAGTCTGTTTATCAGACCCACCCCCAAGACTTGATTTATCCAGATTTGAAGCAGTTCAAGTAACTTTTACTTTTAGGAAACGCACAGCTTTCAACAAGGAGCTTAATTAACAGATCAAACATTTAGCTTGCAGAAAGTGAATCAACAAAGGATTTTCTAGCGTTCTTTCAAAACTTTTCACTCATAAACCTTCAATGAAAGTGAACTGCTAAAAAAGTGTATTCTTGTGTCTGCCTCAAGCACATCAGCCATAACCATCCTGATCTTCATAGTTAGCTAAAGGATAAAGCCCTCATATGTGAACCAAAGACATAAGATCATTGTTTTCATCCTTAAAAGACTTTCCAGATCAAGAAGATAAAGAAAGAAACCATGGCAATAAGAATCCCAAAGCTTCAACTCCGACATATCACCAACCTTAAATCTGCGACCAATCTGAGAAATTTAGAAGGATCACTGTTTGTACTCCAAGATTTGAGAATATTCCAAGGACTTTTTAAATTCCCTTGGCTTTCATCCACAAGCAATGCCAGTGAGAATTTCTCATCATCTTTGGAGAAAATGATGTCTGGAGCCAGCCATGGGTAATCTGAATTGAAGATAATATCCCCTGCAGATTGCAAAACGGGACTTAACACATTTGGCTATAAAGCCCACAGTCATCAATCCTACTCAATAAGAACATTATTTAGCACAAGTGGAAGTTATAATAAAACGTTGTACTGTTGACAAGGTTTTAAGATTGGAATAAAATGTGTAAGTAAAATGTGTTTTGCCAAGATTTTAAGTTAGCAAGTTATAACTATGTTGAACCTGTAAGTTTGTAACACGTCCTTTAGGAAGCTTTGAGCATGAGATTGGACGATATATTGCCCTAGGTACAAACGAACATGATTCTCTCAAGTAAGTTATACATGATGCAATGCTTTATTATATGGCAATAATAGGATCCACTTGATGTATCAAAGATAATGCTGCAAAAGGGACAGGTAATTTGCACAAAGCACTGCTACACAATTTTTGGTTCTCCATGTCTTTACAATGCCATCAATGCCCTATGATCAAAGAAAATCATGTGGTCACTCAAGATGGGGCTTGAAGATGGCTCTAAGGATTATCTATTGGATCACATTTGTTTGGATCATGATTGAGACACATGGAGCTGAACAAATCTTTGAAACAGTTTAAAACAGGACTAGTAAAACTGGGAGGTGAAATAAGTTTGGCATGACAACTTACATGTGTTTTGAAACCCAAAACCCCATGCATTCTCCAAACAGGCAATTCAAATGTGGCAGGCTCCTTCCTCAAATCAAAGGGGCAAATTTGATCTACATGAAATATAGAAAAGTTACTACATTCTCCAAATTTCAAATAAATCTACCAAAATTCATCCATTGCCCAACAATTCTATCATTCTCATAAGCTCTCTCAAATTCCGTCATTCTCACAATCCAACTAATCAAGTTTGGGGCAGTCACATGGAACAAGTACACCAAAACTAATATGTATTCTTCGTAGTGAGCCTGTCCCAATTGTCATTCTAGTGTTAAGATAAAATGTGGGAGTCTGTCAGCTCTTGTATTGTTTGACTCTTCGAAGTCTCTTGCATTTGTAGTGTATATAAAGCATAGTTACCTGGAATGGGAAACGGGAACGGGAATGGGACTCCCTAGAAAAGGGGGAACACCCAAGGTCAAGGAAAGGGAATGGGGGGAACGGCACATGTCTTAACTGTCCCAAATATGCCCGGCATGACCCAAATTGCCCAATAGCCCCCCAATGCTACAAATTGTCCACATTGCCTTAATTGTCTCAAAATTGTCCCAATTGCTCCAAATTGCTCTCAACGCCCCAAAAATGTCTCAAATTCCCAAACACCCTGAATGTCCCTCTAATTGCCTGAATATCCCTCAATGCTCCAAATTGACCCAAATGCCCCAAAATTGACTCGATTACCCCCATAACTCCAAATTTCCCTAAATTGCCACAAATGCCACAATTACCTCAATTTCCATTGGAAATTAACAATATAAATGGGTGATTACCTTGGAATTGAGAATAGGGGTAAAACTCGAATGTGATTTGCAAGAGTTGATAATGCATCAAATGTGAACTCTGCATGGACTCATGATTGGCTTGTGGCCTGTCTTTCAATCTTCAGTCAGAGAGAGAGAGAGAGAGAGAGAGAGAGAGAGAGAGAGAGAGAGAAAAGAGAGAGAGATTACCAAGTGCACATTAGGCAATGGAGATGGATGAGCAAGTGACCGAAGTGTAACACAAGCAAGAAGAAAAAATAGAGAAAACACCAACTTTTTGTCAACAAGCATGAAACAGCCATTCCAAACAAGGAATAGCAGGGAGAACGGTAGGGAATGGCAGGGAACGGCAAGGAACATTCCCTGGCCATTTCATCTCCTTAAACGGTTCGGAACGCATTAGGCTATTCCTACAAGCTGGAACGCCCATTCCCTGGTTCTATGATACAAAGGCTCTACACTTGGCACTCCTAGAACACATGATCCATCTCTCATTGGTCATTCTTAGTCGGTGCTTCACTCTTATTCCCTACCTCCCATGTGCACACGCTCTTAGCATTGTATATATCTTGGGTTGTAGAACTCATAGCCAAAGGGCATATCTACCTAGAACAAGAGCATTTAATGCTAGCCAACTGCGTTTCAAGCCACGTTTAATGCTGGCCAACCTGCTCATTTTGATGTATTTCTTCAGCCTATATATTGGCTGCTCATCCTCCATTATTTATCATTCAGCGATACAAGCGCACAACTTCCTACTAGAGAGAGGGAGACTACAACAATCTGCTTGTTGCTAACAGCCTATACCTTTGTACACACTCTTGAGCCTTGATATATGGATTCTATTAAATATGCTCAATGCACATGTAGGCCATCTCATGGGCTACGCGTTGATGCCCTTTGATCCATGATCTAGGCCCCCTAAGCATTTAAACTATCATTAAATGCAATTGTTGCCCCTAGTGTCCTAGCACTAAGTGACATTAGGGTTAGGTTTATTTTAGGGTTTCCTATGACAGTTAAGCCATTAGAGTTTCATATTTTATTATTTAAAGACACTTCGTGCCTCATTTTGCACGTGTGGCATTATTCAGTGTGATCGCCAAGAGAGTTGTACTCTTTCTCTCTCACTAATTCATTACATCTCATTCGGGATTGAATATTGTTGTGCATCAATTAATTCTTTCATTCTCATTCATTTTCCATTAAATTAATCACACAATTACTCCACGCCTAGGCCAACAGTGGTATCAGAGCAGCGCTTTGTTCACTACACTCGCCATTGCTCATGATCATTTTCCACTAGCCATTGCCATTTAGCCCCCACTCAGTTGGCTGCCCCACGAGCCATTGGTCCCTGCGGCAGCTCAAGTTTCATTGGCAATTGCACACTCTATGCTGCCATCTTCGCCCATTGGCTGTCACATGTCACGCAAGAGTCAAGCTCTCACAAGCCTATTCTGAATTGTTGCCTGCATACTGTCGACGACCCCTATTGATGCCAGCTACCGCCTGGGAGGTTGGCACCATCGCATCACAACAAATCCTGCAATTCACCACGTCAGATTGGTCGCCTATTCATCTCTTCGGCAAGTGCCTGTTCCTGTGTCATTGCTTTTTCCCCTATTGACTGTCCAATCGACCATCACCTTGCCAGCCCTATCGCCTTGGTCCTTGTTGCACGGAACAGTCGCTGCATGTTGCTGCCTATCGCCGCCTTTTCATCATCAACACAAGTCTGACAACATTCTACCTAACAACGCATCATCGTCGTGTACCAATCGACAAGTTGCCACCTTTCCACCAACCGACAGTCACATTAAAGGTACTCTGCTTGTCCACTACCACATCACGAGAGCCACATCCTCCTGCCCTTTGGCCAACAACCCATTTTTTAAATTTAAAAAAGGAGCAGTACATTATTATGTTATCTCTCTTAATTTCCAGCAAGCCCCAATTCACATCCAATTCCCCTTCCAAGCACAAATTTGGCCAAAATTGGGGGTTTCTACCAAACTCACCCAATTTGGCCCAACTTTCAACAAATTTCAGGCATTCTCCATCAATTTCATCAGATTCTTCAACAAATTGAAATACATTTGGCATCAATCATCATCGATTTTGGGGCTTTTCAAAAAATTGACTGAATTTCACTCCAATTTTGCCGCCAAATTCGGGGCTTTTCAAGAATTTGGCATTCTTCATCAACATTGAGGCATAATTCATCATCACCGGGCATGACATTCAGCATCTTTCGAGTAAAAAATTTACAAAAGTTATCAATTTTCTCTTCAATTTCCCGATAAAATTTGGGGCTTTTCAACATTCGAGCCTAATTTCAGCCCAAATTCTTTGGAAAATTTGGGGCTTTTCTCAAATTCATCAAAATTCATCAATATTGAGGCTCATCCCAACTTCTAGCGTGGAATTCAACAACATTTGGTTAAAAATTTACCCAATTTCTTCAATTTCTCTTCATTTTTCGGGTAAATTTTGGGGCTTTTGCCCATTTCCACCACCGAGGCGCCCAAAATTTGGGGCTTTTGCCTCAATTCATCTTCTTGGCCCTTGACGTGATCCAAAATCATATTATTCAGCTGCTGACCCTGTTCTTTCCCGACATTGAAGACAAATTTGATCATCTTGGTGTATTATTGAGTGAATTTTCAGATATTCTACTACTGTCCACATTATTTGAGCATTTTCAGCCATTAATCTCTGATTTCAGCATATTGCTTATCACTGTCTTAATCGGGTAATATTTATTTCTGAAATTAATCATTTTCAGCATATTTTTCTCTCTCCTCAGCAGAGAAAACAGCAAAAGAAATTATTATTTTATATTATTCAACTTCATTGAGGTAGACAGCATATCTTCTATTAGAGATTTATTATTATTCAGGCATCTATTTTCTCTCTTCACTTGGAAAATATTATTTTATTCCTGATCATCACTCGTATCCAGCAATAACAATGATTTGTTGGGCATGCTTGGCGCCGATGGCAAGCTCAACAACACCAATTACCCAATGCGGGCTTACATGATGCCACATGTTCTTGTCGCAAAAAATCTATGGCATATTGCTAACGGCACCGAGCAAAGGCTGGTTTCTTCAACACCGGCACCACCTCCCGATTCCATAACACGAGTTGGCTCTCATGATGCTGAATCGTCTTCTTCCTCGACAATGCCTCCCACTCAAGATCAAATTCGGTGGGATGGCCATGACACCCAAGTGCATGCCCTAATTGCTTTATCCGTGAAGAGAGCCATTATTCCACACGTCAGATTATGCAAGACATCCAAAGAAGCATGGAAAAAGCTTGCATCATTATATCAAGTGTGCAATGAAGCGTGCATTGCTTACCTACATAAGCAACTGGAAGATGTTCACATGGAAGGAGGTAATATGGATGCCTATCTCACCAACATCAAACATCTTATTGAGCAATTATTAAATATTGATGAAGAAGTTTTTGATAACAAGCTTGTTTCCATCACTCTTAATAGTCTACCAGAGTCATATCAAGGTTTTGCTACCACCTTGCAGTTGGTAACTATGGGCAACCAAGTTACCTACAGCTTTGACCAGCTTGTGTCTCTTTTGTTACAGGAGGAGCAAAGCTGTCTCAACCGCAATGCTACCATGGCAACCGAACAAGCCTGTTCCACCCATCATCATGGAAAAACCAAACCCAAGCTAAAAAACAAGGTTGCTGGTCAAAAAACAGCAAACTTTCATGCTGGTCATCCTTCTTCTTCCACCCCTTCTACATCGAAGACACCCTTCCATGCTGGTCCATACTCTTCCAATCCCTCCAAGGGTCCAATCAACAAGGCTCACTGAATGTCGTAAGCACACTGCATCAGAGAAGAAGAAGAAGAAGAAGAAGAAGAAGAAGGAGTCCAGTCTGGCTCTTACACATGAAACCGCGAACTATTCTGAGTTTTAAGGATTATGCCTTTTTCATTCAATGTCAATATAATCCTTCTATTCATGATGCTTGTTTTTATACTACTAATGCAGCTTCTACTTGTTATTTCAACAGTGGTGCATCTAAGCACATCACCTCTTACCAAACATTCTTTTCATCCCTCTCTGATGTACCTAAGGGGGGTATAGTTGTGTGTGCTAACAATGCCGCTTATGTAGTTAAAGGCATTGGACATGTGTAAGTTGTCTCCATCTTGGGCACTCCTTTGACATTTCATGATGTTCTTTATATGCCCGGCATCAAGAAGAATCTTATCTCCATTTCAGCTATTGCTACTTCCGGGTTTCGCGTCATTTTTTATGACCCCGATGTGTGGTATATGATGATCAGATTTCTTCTTCCTTCGTCTTGACAGGCACCCTCACTAAAAGTCTCTATCGACTTGATACTTATGATGAACAACTTTCTAAAGATCCTATTGACAGTGCCTTATTAACAAAAGAATCTTTTAATGATACACATTTATGGCATCAAAGGCTTGGTCACATAAACTATCGAGCATTGATGAAGCTCTAGTTAGAGGATTTGGTCAAAGATCTTCCAAAAATTCACTTGCCATCAAATCACATTTGTGAAGGTTGTTTACTTGGTAAGATACATCAATTCTCCTTTCCTAAGGATTCTCATATTCATTCGCCATCTATTTTGCATCTCCTTCACAGTCATGTTTGTGGTCTTATGTGGACCAAATCCATTGGTGGATTTTTATATTTTGTCACCTTCATAGATGATAGATCCCGATTTACTTAGGTATATGTGCTAAAATCTAAGTCTAAAGTCTTCTCTTGCTTCAAGACATTTATTGCTATGGTGGAAAACCAAAGCGGCTTTCACATTCAGATCCTTCGCACCGATAGGGGGAGTGAATATCTTTCCAAACAGTTTTCAAAGTATCTTGCATCTCGAGGAATCCATCATCAATGCACTATTCCTTACTCCCCACAACAAAATGGAGTAGCAAATCCGAAGAATAGGTCACTCATGGAGATGGCAAGATGCATGCTCAAGAGTAAGAATTTACTGAATTCCATTTGGTTCGATGCTATTCTATGTGCCGCTTATGTTTTGAACAAGTATCCCACAAGAGCTTTACGTACTATCACTCCTTATGAGAGATGGACTGGCTCCAAGCCTTCTCTCTTTCATATGAGGACTTTCGGATCATTGGCGTATGCTCATGTGCCTTCTTAGAAAGGACATAAGCTGAATGATAAGGCTGTTCCCTGCATCTTTATTGGATATAGTCTTGAAAGTAAAAAGGACCATCTTTATCAACCCTCTACAAGCAAGGTTGTTGGATATAGTCTTGAAAGTAAAAGGTACCGACTTTATCAACCCTCTAAAAGCAAGGTTACTATCAACAAAGATGTTATCTTTGCTGAAAATGCTTCTCACCCCCTACTACACTATCAAAAACTGGCTCCTATTGATACTTCAAACATCTTTGACAACTTACTACCGCTTTTCCATAATGGCTCCATGGTTGATCCTTCTTCTCAGCCTTCATTTCCACCATCTACAATACATTACAGCACTCTATTCAGCCTAATCTACAAGCACAACAACATCATGAGACCCTTCTTTGAAGAGCAATCTCCTATTTTGGATCAATTGGAGCATACAAGGGCTGAAATTTAGCAGCATAAAAGAGTCCCTCGCTGGCTGTTAGACACTCTTCAGGACAGTAAACCACCTCTTCCTTTGGCTACCCGCACACAAGCTTCTACTCGCAAGGATCAAGGTAATCTTCTTGCATGTGCATTGGTAGCTACAGCATGCAATGAAGAACCTCTATGTTATAAAGATGCTTTCTTAGATGATCGTTGGATGGAAACAATGAAGGCAGAGATTGATTCCATCCATCAGAATGACACTTTGGGGCTATGTGACTTGCCTCATGGCAAGCGTGCCATTGGTACCAAATGGTTTTACAAAATTAAAAGAAAGTCAAATGGTTCTATTGATAGGTACAAATCCCGCCTTGGAATCGACTTTGAGGAGACTTTTGCCCCTACCTCTCGCATTGCTACCATTAGGAGTATTATTGCCCTTGCTGCCCACTTTCATTGGGAGGTGCATCAGCTGGACATCAAGACGGCATTTCTCCATGGATCTCTCATTGAAGAGGTATATATTTCTCAACCTCCAGGATTTGCACTTCAAGGCTCTGAGCACAAAGTCTATCGTCTCAAGAAGGCTTTGTATGGTTTAAAGCAAGCTCCATGAGCTTGGTACACCCGCATACATTCTCATCTATTGCATCTTAGATTTCAAAATAGCCCTACCGAGGCTACTCTTTACATTCAACATCAAGGATCTCATTTTATTATTCTTGTGTTTTATGTTGATGACATGCTTGTCGCTAGGACCAATGCTAGTCAAATTGCAGCATTTAAGAATGATTTACAGCAAACATTTGCCATAAGAGATCTTGGTCCACTTCACACAAACCAAGTATATTGGACAACTTCTTCAGCGTTTTCAGTTTGAGGATTGTAAGCCCATGTCTACTCCCTTAGAGCCGGGTTTTAGATTTACTTCTGATGATGGTAATGCATCCTTTGATACTACTTTATATCAGCAGGTTGTTGGATGCTTGATTTATCCATCACACACGAGGTCCGATCTTCAGTTTGTTGTGTCCCAGTTGAGTAGATATATGCACAACCTTGTTAGCTAGTGTCATTTCCTGGACAGTCGGCCAGCGTACGGCAGCAAGCAGGATGCCACATCAGCAGCGTATGGCAACAAGTAGGATGCCACGTCAGCAGGGCTTTGCAGTCAGTTTAATGCAGCCAACCTGGTGCTCGGAATTCCTATTTTTTCGCCTATTTATAGTCGGCTTTGTGGACACTCCAGCATTCATCTTTTCAGATTCTGATCTTGAGATCTGTTGGCTGAGACAGACTGTGCTCGGACTGACGGAGATCGAGGTCATCAAGTCGAAGACATACGCAGATTTTTCCTCTGCCCCCTTGTGTATTTCTGCACTCTTATACAGCATACTACACCGCAGATTTTCTGCGTTTACAGTGTCTCCTTTTCCCTCTCTCTCTTCTCTTTGTGTTCACTCTCTCTCAATCTTTGTCCTACGCTTTTGCATCGCTGCACTCTGACATGGTATCAGAGCGGTGAAGATGGACTGACTGAGGGCTGAACCTATCTAAAGAGGAGATTTCAGCGCGACACAAGGCTACGTTTCCAAGATTCGAGGGCAAGCAGGAGGGCTGCGCATTGGATCAAGGCTGAAGCAAGCGTGGGCGTGCGGGAAAGTCGTCTAATCAGTGAATTTGCTACAGGTTATTGCTGTTCGAAGGGGAGGAAGGCTGCATTTGAGGCCTTCCATTGTAGATTTTACCTTTTCACCGCCTCCGGCGGATGAAGAAGGTTTGGGCAGCGGAGGAATCAGTCCTAGAAGGCTGCGTTTTCACAGTCAGAGGGGGCTGCTTTTGCATTCGTGCAGGTATTGCAGGTTAATATGTCTACAGAGACTAATTTGGAGTTCCAAGCGATCATGGACAAGAAGGTACCTGTCCTACCAACTCTTCCATCATATCAAAAGCTTGATGGTGACAATTACCGCATCTGGCAGGTGATGATGTTGGCCATTTTAGAGTTATGATTTGGCGGAACTGGTGATGGAGGAGATTAACAGGCCCTCGATGAGGAATGAGGCCAAACTCTCTTCCAATGCTCGTGCGGAGTTGACCAAGGCCCAGTCTCATTGGGACAAACTGAATGCCAGGATTCAATCTTTTCTGTTTCTGTCTTGCACCACAGCCCCGTGATAGCTCACATCGAGCACTTGACGGTGGCTTGTGAGATATGGCTGGAGCTCGACCACATGTACAACCGGGTGACCCTGATGAAGAGGGTTTCTTTGGAGGTGCAGATGCGGACTTTGTCCGTGAATAAGTCTTCTTCGCTTCGGAAACACATCAACAAGCTTCGGCAGCTTCAGATGCAGGTTCAAAATGCGAGGAAGCCTATTTCCTCCGAAGACATAGCGATCACTTAACTATCCCAATTGCCGCCACGATTCGGTACTTTTTATTCCGCTCTTATTGCATCAGGGCGGGAGTCGACTCTTCGGTGGGAAGAGTTGGTTCCTATGGTCTTGGATCAGGAGGAACAATTGAAGGGATAGAATGCTTCCAAATCAGAGGCATTGGTTGGTCAAGCCTCTTAGAAGAAGGGGAAGGACCAAAAGAAGAAGAAGGAGGACAACAAATCCAAGAAGGACAAGGAGAAGAAATCGACTTGCCATATTTGTGGAAAGACCGGTCACTGGAAGAAGGATTGCCCCGACAAAGACAAGAAGGATACCAAGAAGGACACGAAGGACTCTGGAGCGGTGGCTGCACCCTCATTACCTGCTTTTCTACACTTAGCAGTCATTGAGGACTTTACACCAAAGATTTCTGATGCTGCGATGACAGCTCCCCGGACTCGAGAGTGGATTGTGGACAGTGGTGCCTCATGGCACATGACTCCTTCCGTTGGTGTTGCCCATTTGCGACCTTCATGTGGGCAGATTCTCATTGGAGACAACTCTTTTGTGTCTATTGCTGCACGGGGTTAGATGCAGCTTATTCCAGATGGACGTGGTGGTACCCACACCTCTGAGGTGTTGCATATGCCAGGATTGGGGTATCATTTACTTTCGGTTCATAAGATTTGTGCTCTTGGCCTCTTGGTGGAGTTTGACAGTGATACTGTTTAAGTCCTTGATCGTGGATCAAGGAAGGTTCTCTCTGCAAGGTATGAGGAGAATGGCGTCTACAAATTGAAATCTTCTTCAGCTCTTACTTCTCTTCTTCTTACTTCTCAGACACAGTTCGAGCTATGGCATGCTCGGTTTGGCCACCTGAACTACGAGTACCTTCGGAAGACATCGCGAGGGTCGTTTGTCCCAGGCTTGCCAGACATAGTGGTGAGCCATCAGCCATGTGTCTCCTGCATTCGTGGAAAACTGCATCGGGATGCGATTCCCAACAAAGCTTCTAGGCAATCTACTTCACCCATGGAGCTTGTATCTACAGATCTTTGTGGCCCGATGAGGACCGAGTCCCTGAAGGGGAGCTTGTACTTCATGTTGATCGTAGATGACTACAGCAGGATGACTTGGGCCTATTTCTTTACTTTGAAGTCAGAGGCTTTCTCTCATTTCAAGGATTGGCTTCTCTTTTGAGGAAAACCGTACTAGCCAGCGACTGAAGACCTTGCGTTCAGACAAGGGAGGTGAATTTATGTTTAATGAGTTTGCTCGTTTTTGTGCAGATAGGGGCATTCACCAGGAGTTTGCTAACACCAACACTCCCCAAGAGAATGGCATTTTGGAGCCGAAGAACCAAAGTGTGATCGAGATGGCACGCACCATGATGGAGCACCGACAGACACCTTAGTTTCTGTGGGCCGAGGCAGTGGCTACGGCAGTTCACAGCCTCAATCGATCTTCCGCTTCGGCCGTTGACAAGATGACACCTTTTGAGGCTTACTTCGGGACTAAGCCTAATGTTTGTTATTTCAGGATCTTTGGGTGTGACGCTTATGTGCACATTCCGAAGACGCAGAGTGATAAGTTTGAGGCGGCTTCCCGACGACAAGTTTTATTGGCTATAGCTCCCAGTCCCAAGGTTATCGTTTGTTTGATCCCCTTAAGCGAGATGTCTACAGAAGCCGAGATGTGCGGTTCGTGGAAGTTCCGGCCACAGAAGGGGGTGAGGAGCACCCCATCCTTGGAGATCCAGGGGAGAGCTGGGCTCCGAGACAGTTCCTTTGGAGCCAGAGCCTCTTGATGGAGATTCTTCTTCTGAATCAGAGTCTTCTCTTCCACCGGCAACCCTCGAGGAGCTTCTACTAGTGGATGTTCCCGAGTCTTCAGCAAATGGAGAGTGACGAGGAAAGGTTCATCCTCCTCCTCGTTGGGCCCGTGACACACTCCGAGATTCAAAGATCGAGGGGGTCCCTGAGGAGTGGGACCCCCAAGATGGACCGCGGAGGTCATGGAGAAACCAGGCACATTCTTCGAAGCTTGTCTACTCCAACTATTGTTTGCTAACCCGTGTTATGCAGGATCGAGAGCCCACTTCTGTGAAGGAGGCTTTGCAGTCTGATCATTGGCGGAAGGCCATGGAAGCCGAGTTGGAGGCTATTGAGAGGAATGTCACTTGGTTCCTTATGCCTCGTCCCTCTCACAAGAAGGTGATTGGTGTCAAGTGGGTCTCCAAGGCCAAGTACCTTAGCGATGGTTCTTTGGACAAGCACAAGGCTCGCCTTGTTACTAAAGGTTTTGCTCAGTGCCCAAGCATTGATTTCCATGATACTTTTGCCCCCACTGCTCGTATGGGGACTATTCACGCTATTCTTGCCTTGGCTGGCCAATGGAGATGGCCTGTTTATTAGTTGGATGTGAAGTAGGACTTTCTGAATGGTGATTTGCAGGAGGAGATCTATGTTGAGCAGCCTCCTGGCTTTGGATCATCGGATGGGAAAGTTTACAGGTTGAAGAAGGCCTTGTATGGCCTCAAGCAAGCTCCGCGTGCATGGAACGAGAAGATTGACTCGTTTCTTCAGTCGAAGTTGGGATATCAGCACTCCAAGGCCGATCCACAGCTTTATGTGCACACTTCCGAGGTTAGTCGTGTGTTGTTCGTATTATATGTTGATGATTTGATTTTGACAGAGGATCATGCACAGCAGGTCCGAGAGACCAAGACAGCTTTACATCAGGCATTCAAGATGATGGATTTGGGGCTTCTTCATTTCTTCCTGGATCACGAGATTTATTAATCTCAGAGGGGGATTTTCATCTCTCAGCAGAGGTACATTCAGGAGCTCTTGGTGACTTTTAAGATGGAGACTTGTCGGCCCATTACTACTCCTCTGGATTCGAATTGAAAGGCCACTTCACACTCCGATTCTCCCGTGATGGATGCTTCCCGCTACCATCAGTTCATTGGATCCTTGATTTGGCTTCTCAATACTCATATTGAACTTTGTTTTGCTATGGGTCTTTTGGCAGGGTTCATGACGGAACCCAAACAAGTGCAGTGGCAGACTGCCTTGCGGATTCTTCGATATTTGAGGGGACCTCTAACTTAGGGATTTCTTATTCCGCAGGTACAGATGCTTCCGATCTGGTTCTTGCAGGTTGGAGTGGCTCAGATTGGACTGGCGATGTGGACCACCGACGGTCTACTACAAGCTATTGTTTTACCTTGGGTACAAGTGTTATCTCTTGGAGTAGTAAGAAGCAACCCACGGTAGCCCTTTCTTCTACTGAGGCAGAGTATCAGGTTGCGTCTTCCACCACATGTGAGGTTGTGTGGCTTCAGAGATTGTTGGAGAAGCTTGGCTGCCCCCATACTCATCCTACTCTTCTACGGTGCGACAATGAGAGTTGCATTGCCTTGGTCCGGAATCCTGTATTCCATGCCCGGACACAGCACATTGAGATCCAGTATCACTTCATTCGGGAGAAGCTTCTGGATGGGACCATTGATGTCGAGTATTGCAAGACGGAGGATAATCTTGCGGATTCGTTCACGAAGGCGCTTCCCCCAGGCTCTTCTTCGGCAGCATTCCAGATCCCTCAGCCTATTGACCCGTCCAAGATCTGAGAGGGGTTGTTAGCCAATGTCATTTCTTGGACAGTCGGCCAATGTACGGCAGCAGGCAGGATGCAGCCGACCTGGTGCTAGGAATTCCTATTTTTTCACCTATTTATAGTCGGCTTTGTGGACACTCCAGCATTCATCTTTTCAGATTCTGATCTTGAGATCTGTTGGCTGAGACAGACTGTGCTCAGGCTGACGGAGATCAAGGTCATCAAGTCGGAGACATACGCAGATTTTTCCTCTGCCCCCTTGTGTATTTCTGCACTCTTATACAGCATACTACACCGCAGATTTTCTGCGTTTACACTGTCTCCTTTTCTCTCTCTCCCTCTTCTCTCTGTGTTCACTCTCTCTCAGTCTTTGTCCTACGCTTCCACATCGCTGCACTCTGACAAATCTTTCAATACTTCATTGGCAAGCAGTGAAGCGTGTTGTTTTGGTATCTTGAAGGCACTCAAGATCTTGGCCTTTTCTACAAGGCTGATTCTTCACAATCTTTGCATGGATATTCTAACAATGGTTGGGCTGAATGTTCAGATTCTCACGTCTCTCATAGTGGCAACTGCTTCTTCTCAGGTACATTTCTTGTTTCTTGGTTCAGCAAGAAACAAACTACAAATGCTACTTCCGATTATGAAGCGCTGTTCATAGCTACATTGAAGTGTGTTTGGCTCCACAAGTGACTTGCATATCTTCATGTGCACCAGGCGGCTCCGACACTTACCTACAATGACAGTCAGAGTGCTTTGGCCATTGCACGGAACCCAGTGTTCCATGTCCGCACAAAGCATACAAAAGTTCATTATCATTATGTTCATGAGCGAATGTTAGCTAGAGAAATAGAGTTGTCTTACATACCGACTGAAGACAACTTGGCAAATCTTTTCACGAAGGCTCTTCCTCGACCAAAGTTCCAAGCTTTTTAACAAGCCTTGAACTTGATTCCATTTGTTCCATGATTTGTCATACTCTATATTGTCATAAATTGTTATATCCACTTGGATGAACTTGTGCGGCATGACTTTATATTTTCCTTCATTTTCTAGGATTTTGCTATTTTTTCCTAGATCAGTCTGCCCATTTCATTGAGGGGGGTTTGTAGGCCATCTCAGGGGCTACATGTTGATGTCCTTTGATCCATGATCCATGATTCAATGTGATCTCCAAGAGCATTGTACTCTTTCTCTCATTAATTCATTACTTCTCATTCGTAATTAAGTATTGTTGTGCATCGATTAATTCTTTCATCCTCATTCATTTTCCATTAAATTAAACACACAATTACTCCACACCTAGGCCAACAACACCACCCTCGTAAGGCCACCACTATCTAGGATGTAAGCCTCCTATTATGAGGAGAAGCCATGTGTGAGCCCGAGCATTGGTTGGGTCCTAAATTGTATTGTTAGCTAAGATCTATGTGACCAAATGGCAAGAAGGTGACCTTTATGGATCTAACCTTTGGGTTAGATAGAGTAGTTAAGCTGGTAGCAACTCAAGGCACACTGCATTGAGTTGCACGGTGTGAGAGTTATCAAGGACTCCTATTTTCGAGTCTCGGGGCCACAAAAGCGGCCCCTATCTAGGGGATCTCAAGGGGGCCAACAAACCCCCTTGCATTGATTCGAAGGTAGCAACCCAACCTGACAGTAAAGGAAGCTTATTTCCTAACCGACTAGGAAAGGTTCATAATATGGTTACACAAGCCGTCAAACAAGCCACCCGGACTACCTTCCCAGGCTATAAAAGGAAGACCTTCCAAAGCCATAATCAATCTATCTTTCACCCAGTTAGAGTCTTACCAGCTAGCCTTAAGCTCTTTGCCTATCATCTATCTCGATCACCATCTAAGCTTCACAATGGAAACGTACGAATGGACAAAGCCATCTTTGTATTAGTTTGTTTGGAATTAAAGAAGTTTTTGTTCTACTTATATTTGCTCTGTACTCTCTACTCCTTACTCAATTTTTTATCGTGGTACTATGTAAGTTTTATATACTCCATTTTCTGAGTTCATTCTCATTAAGTAACCTTAGTATTCATCTCCAACAAACGTCACTCTCTGACTATACCCATTGCTCTGCCTTCGAGATCTATACATACTCTCCTAGAATGTGGGCATAGTGAGTTGTGAGATGACTTGCTGCACAAAAGTTAAAAGTATTTCCTTGGCAGCTTGTTCACGAACAACATGACCCGGTCATCCGGAGACTTAGGAGCCCCCGTCATAGAGAACTCGGCGAGGAGTCACCGATACTCAAACAACTTGACCTTAAGGTCATCCTTATCATTAATGGTGAAAATCTAAAGCTCGTAGTCAAGAATTAATGCCATGGATTCTATCCCGAGCCGCATAGCGGTCAATCAAGTGTGCCCAATGCTCAAACGCTAAGTCGAAATGCTGAAGCTGAGAATGAAACTCAGGGTAATAAGCCTTACATCAACTCAACTATAGTGGAGACATTACAAGCCTTCCATGAGCGGATGACCTTGTATGAAACAAGTGGGGGGTGTAGTTAGACCCATTGAAACGAGTCTTATCATTGAATGAATTCTTGTCAGATGAGGAGCTAGAACCATGAGGTGTCTGTGGAGGTGGATAAGTGTGATGTGGTGGTGAATAAGATGGTGGAGGATAAGGAGGGGAATAAAAAGTATGGTAGGCAGAAATAGGTTATTGATGTCCAACGAGTACTAATTGCTGCAGAGGCACTAGAACAAAAGTGTTTTCATAAGATGCCAAAGGTGAAGGTGAAGGTGGAGGTGGAGGCACTGGGATACGGTAGCCCTATCTAAGAGTCGGAAGGGGCACAATAGAATGACCAAGTGGTCCACTAGGGAAAGCCATAGAGGCAAACTCTGGTACCAAATGATTCACACTCCAAGAATGCCCTAGAGGGGGAAAACTCGAAAGTGTGTGTATGGGAGGATGATCTTCCATCACGGATACACCACCCAAATAGGAGAAAGGAGTAGTCCTAAAGGTTGTGCCTAATGGAGGACCCCTTGGTGTGGTTTGTACTGAATAAATAGGTGCACTTAATGGAGAGGGGAGAGATGGGTGAGAGCCCAAATGGATTTGTGATGGGTGAAGATGTGGGAAACATCATTCATTTCTTTTGTCCATTAAATGCAACAAAATGAGATGTACCTATCCGGTATAACCATGAGAAACAAAATAAGAGAATGGAAACTTACAAGTTCTTGCTTCTTTTTCTTACCTTGTCTGGAGTTTTCATAGAAATATATATCTTCCTTATTACTTCCAAACCAAAAGATGTTACGTATTACCCCTTCTTCAAGAGGATCTCCCGAACCATGAGGAATAGAAGAATCAGATACCATAGAATCAGAAACGAGATTGTGCATACCTAGCACTGGAGAAAAGAAGTGACATGGAAGTGGTATGTAATCAGTGGAAGTTTCCACTTGAGGATGGCCAGTCCGAAGTGGAGATTTTATCGTACCTGCATGGTCAATAGTATTGTGCATCGAATCTAAATGAGAAAACTTGGGCTTATCTTCAATTCGCTATTGAGCCCTATGCAAAAGGATGATCATACTCAGCGGGCTGAAATCTCATACGCAACGGACTCCAACGTAGTTCGAAGTTCCTCCACCCATGCCAGATCTAGCAAGGGCAAGCTGGAAGACCCACTTCTACTCATTTCTTGACATACTTGGTTGTGGAGACTAGAGCAGTGTGTTGGTATTCAAAGTCATCTCAATCTTTGTTGTTCTTGCTTTTGCGGATGGGCTCTCCGATCAAGTCCAAGGTTTCTCAAAGAGAACTTGGCTTTGATACCATGTGACGAGACGCTCTAAACACGAAATCACAATACCAATCGTACGACAATGCACAAACCGATAACATAGAATCAATTAGGGTTAGGGTAAATCGGAGACAATGAACACTAATAATAATGAATGAATGATTGTGCTGAATATACAATGCTCATGCAGCAAATGCACTATGCAGAGAGTGACTACTGTACCACAAACTCCTATATCTCAAGGATTAGGCCACGGATAATGAGTTGGAGAGTATTGTACTTTGAACGAATCCCAAAATGCAACAAGGCAGCCTCCAGATGTCAAACACTAGCAAACGTAGCTAAGGAAGGTTGGATCTGATACAAACGGCAATGCAAGAGAGAGAAATACTAAAAATGCAAGTGAGGAGAGAGAAAACAACAAAATGCAGCCTGTTTAGACTAGGCGACAGCTGCAAGAGAGAGAAAGACTAAAAACGTAGGAAAAACCAGCAGCAACAATCAACAAGCTGAAATCAGCACCGAACAGTATATGGTAGGCCAGAAACAGCCGCTAGACTGTTGTAGACAGCAATGGCCAGCTTGGACTACGATGTCCTCCGCGTCTCGGGTGTGGGCAACAAACTAAAAGATCTAAAATATGCAAAAACGAGATTAGGGAGAGTGATGAGCTGCATGCCTATTTATAGAAAGTTTGGGGCACCCAAATTAGGGTTTTGCATGTGGGACACAATAACTCTCTAGGATCACGTTTCTTTTTAAAATAAAAGGTTTTTTTCATTAATTAAGCATGTTTTGGGCTGTTTAAGTTAAGCTAACACATTTTTAACTCAACCACCCTAGCACCACTTTGCATGCACTGCAAATAGAGCACTGATGGCAAGCTCCATTGTAAGTTATGGCTCTGATACCAAGTTAGAATGGCAATGTGTGGGAGGATAATGCAAACAAGAGATGATAAGCACTAAATAGCAAGATGAATGCAACAAAGAACTCAAACTAATGAAGAACAAGGCCGACACATGAACAGCTCCTATATGTGATATAGTGTGTACTTGCAATATCAGCCCTTATATGTGTTATAGTGTGTAGTTGCAATGAGGGCCCTAGGAGAATGAAAGTCAAAGTAACCAAAGTGACTAACCCTAAAAAACGTTCCTAATGTCAGTCACTAACTCACGTCTATGACTCACAGCCAAGCAATGACCATCGCTAACAAGCTTGGGGCGACTAGAAGCCATCTTGCCAATGTGGAATGTCTGTGAGTATTTTATTTGCTGAATTTTGATCACAGTTATATGTGAGCAAGAAGGGCATATATTTCTTTGGAATGCCATCGGCACAAATCTAAAGAAAACTTTAAAGACAAAGGGTAGCATAGAGGTAAGAAACCTAGACCTTGTGTTGGATTAGAATTTGATCTATTTGGCAAGCAACCAATTGCGGATGCAACTGAGCTATGTCTTGCATGGGAAAAGGTAAGAGATCAGACTGCTTTAGTTTTCTTTGAACCAAAAGCTCGTGCAAAATTTGTTTCTCCAAAGTTAGCATCAAGATTGGGAGCCCGTGCAAAAGAGATGGGGGATCATGAGGCCTATGGCTAAGGCTAGTTTGGCATGCTCTGGCCACTCTGAGCTCATCACTTGTCTCGTCCTAAATCTAATATGTTCACTAGCATGGCGATCGCACTAGAGTCTATATATGAAAAACCCTGAGCGAGGACTAAAAGTGTTGAACTGGACAGGCCGAGCCATAATACAACTAGCCACAACTCACTTAATGATGCTCCATAATATTCCCCATTCTAACTTGATGATAGGGATCACGACTAGGAGATGATGTAAGCATGTGCTGCTCCTGCAAATGGCATTTCACAAAATTATGATTGAAATTGACTCATGTGAAATAGCAATTTGTCAACACGTAACACTATTAAAGGCAAAGGCGATCGGGCAAAAGGAAAGGAGAAAGACCGTTTACTCAAATTCAACAAACTGACGACTAGGACTGACTCATCCGAACCAGCAATTAACTCGACATAACCTCAGAATTTTGTCAACACCTTACACTATCAAAGGCAAAGGTAATCGGGCAAAAGGAAAAGAGAAAGACCATTTACTCACATTCAACATAATCGAGGCAGCATGGCACAAGAAGGGTGAAGCGATCTGCAAAACGTGCGTTGGGAAAGCCTTTTCGCACATTCTCCACCTGACAGAAGAGACCATGCACATCAGCTTACATTCTACTTCTTAACAAAACGAAGAAAGGCTAGGGATAGAATGGACATAGGCCATTGTTTTCCTGCTCACCCGGAAATCCAAGGGACCCTTTCTATCGAGAAGGTAAGTAATCTGCGCTGCAAGAGACGGAAAGAGCTCCTTGGGCGTAAGCAAAGTCATAGCTAGTCGAGCTCCTTAACGGTACCTAGATAACCTGTCAAACTTTGAGCGTCTGTCGAGAGGATTAGAGAGTACACAGCAAATATAACCTGTCAAGAGGGGGGAGAGGGATAGGGAAAGAGACAACTTGCAAGGGCCTTGCAAAACATTACAAAATTAGTTAATTGTCTTCATTTAAGGCATGCCAATGTTCAAAGTTTGGGTAGTTAAAGACATTTTTTTATTTCCATACTAGTTTCTCCGCCCCCCCCCCCCCCCCTTTTTTCTTCTCTCTCTTTTGCCTCTTATTCTCTCTCCTTTTTGATTGTTCTCCCCTCTGTCTTCCTCTCTCCTCCCTCTTCTCTCTCCTCTCTCTCATTTCTTCTCTCTCCTTTTTTTTCTCTCCCCTCTTTTTTCCTCTTTTATTCTCTCTTCTTCCTCTCTCTCCTCTCCTCTCTTTTTCTCTCATATCTCTCTTCCCCTCTCTCTCTCTTTCCCTTTTTTCTCTCTCTCCTCCTTTTTGGTTTCTCTCCCCTGTTTCTCTCTCTCTCTCTCTCGTGCCAATGAGACATGACGGCGTGCCTCTGCCCTTGCTCTTGCTTCCCTTCTCTGTCATCGCTGCCGTCGGTTCGTTTCTCCTTCGCCACCGGCGATTCTGTTCTCCCTCACCGTTGCCAACGAGTCCTTCTGCTCCGTTGTTGGTCATAGTCGAGAGTGAGAGAGAGGGGGACTCAGACATCGAAATAGAGCGCCTCCGAATTGCCACAGTGCCTCCACCCCCGCCACCGGTTTTTGACATCCTACAAAGAGAGAGAGAGAGCCCTAAGTGTGCTTTTGGTTGGAGAGAGAGCTCGCATCAAAGCTCCCCCTACCGTGATGTCGGATCTACTACAGTGCTTTCTAAGAAAAACCATTACTATTGGCTTTGAGAACACCATCATACTCAGAAGTATGAGCATTCAAGCATTCATGTGTAGTGTCTCCAAGACGATTAGGGTTAATGGGCACAAAAGTGTCATCAATGAAAGTACACCATCCTCATCAAAGGAGGAAATACTATAAATCAATCGGTTATGAGCATGATGATCCATCATATACCAAGCAAGTATATAATCATCATGTTTCTATTCCACAATTTCTCCCATAACACGAGAATTACAGCGATCGTGCACGTATCTAGTCAAATCATCATTGTCTTTTTCTTCAGGGTAATACAAAATGGCATGTGATCCAGAATTTGATTAGCTTCATGCTGCCTATGGATCTTTTAAAAGACTAACTAGTCTATTTCATCAAAAGCTACCTGATAGTCTTTGTCAGACCATTTAGGTAAACACATTTCCAAATATTTAGCAAGTTCATGTGTAGAGTCGGTTGGCTGAAGAGTAGGTTGTGCTGGTGAAGGTTGGTCCAGGGTAGAGGTACTAGGACCAGCTTTAGTAGATATGCTTGTTAGTGCAAGTTTCCAAACTATTCGTTCTTCAAATTGTATGGGTAGTTGAAGGACAATAGATTTGTTGGATATCTATCATACAAGAGAGAATGCACATGTTGTTCAAAAGGTTCTTCTTTAATTTTAGCTTTTCTTTTATCCATGAGAGAATGGACATCACCATACCATCTGAAGGAGTGGCAAAGAGAGTACTCCATCCTTTTTGTAATCTTTTTGCTGAAAAACTTTTCCAATCAGTAGTAGTAGAACCAATACCAGAAACCAAATTCTGGGATGCTGAAGTAATAGAGGCTAGAGTGCCAAGCTGAGAAGATTTGAGCTTTGTTTGTGCTTGACACAACTGCAAAAGATTCTCACAAGTTAGAATTAATTACTCTAGTTTCTCAATCAATGCAAGGTGTGTCCAATTGACAGCTTAGAGTTCTATTGTCCAAGATGCAAAGTCTTGGGGTCTCAATTAAGGAGCTGCCTTATAGTGATGACTTTCATATTCAAAGTCGTGAACTGCATTGACAATAGAAGAGCTAGTATTTTCAATTAGTTTGTTACAATGCTAACAAATATCTTGAAGTATTTGAGGATGTGAACATGGTTTAGCATTAGTGAGAAACTTCAATGTACTCGCTCTTTGTAAGGGGGACACTCTGAGTTTTGGTTGTTGTGTAGCCGCCACCACTAGAACACGTTCTTCTTTAGAGTCACATTGTGGAAGATGCAATGTTTTGCCCTTGAAATTTCTAATAGAGATTACCTTTGGAGCTCAATCTCAGACCAATTCACACACTCAGGAAGAAACCATTGTGTGTTCTTGTATGACTTCGTGATAATTGTTTGTCCTCTATCCTTAGAGGAATTGGTACCTTTAAGAACTCTTGGAATTGCTAGGGACATGTTGTGAAATACCATATGATATTGGATAGCCAAGTGTGCTAAAGAAGCTTTCATAATGAAACCTATAGTGCGGATATGAAGCATGAGAAGTTCAGGTAAGTAGGAAATATCTATGGCTATGACATAATTAGGCCTTAATTCAAAGAAGATAGGGCCATTGGATAAAGGTGAGACGACGGCTCCTACAATCATATCCATTAATTCTAAATGGCAAGTGTCTACCTGTACAATTTTTGGCGAATCTTATATGTAGCTTTCTTTTTCTCACAATAATCTTCTTGAGTAGAAGAGGTACCTTGTGCTGAATCTAATTCGTCTTCAGAGTGATGAGTTTTGCCTCTATGTCTATGTTTGTTGCTGCTAGATGTAGAAGGCATGTATATGTCTTTACCTTTTGGAAAAAATAGTGTGGATGTGCATTTACAGTTGAAAAGGCAATTGCTTCAGAAGATGTTACATCTTCTTTATCAGAGACAAATTCATCCGGAAAACAGGAAAAGCTACTATAGGAGTGTAAACTCTCTTCAGAGTCAACTTCCATTGTTGACAAACCTCTTTGACAATCTACTCTACAGAGACTACATTATTTGTCCGACACTATCTATGAAGTCTCTTTTTCCTTGCTTCATCTTCTATTTACAGCAAAAGGGGATAGGCTCTAGAAATGAACAAACTAAATGCTCATTCATACTATTATCATGTGCTCCTAGACCTTTATATAATAGGTCTCTCATGTAAATCAAGTACTCCTTGTATTTTCTAGGATCACATAATTTGGATTTAAAGAAGGCCTCCCTAGCTTCTAAGACATCATCCAATTAATTGCATACTAGCTCACCTAATAGGAGGTCAAATAATATTTGTACAAGGTTTGGATGTTGGGCTATGGCAACTTTCACTTGAGGATGAATTGATATCCACCATTGAGACGGATACCTTTGACACCCATGAGTCATAGCATTGAGAATGTTTATTCTATTTGTAGTGGGTTTTTCTTTAAAAAAATTGCCTACATAAGCATACATCATGTAAATTAATAGCTTAATTTTCTCAAGATTTTTACCATCTATAATAGGAAAGCTTCCTACCTTTTCAAGAATACCAATCTTACTATAAAACTTTGTATGAGAGGAAGACTTATTCTCAGAATAACCATTACTATGAGCATTGAGAACACCATCATACTTAGAAGTATGAGCATTCAAACATTCATGTGCAGTGTCTCCAAGACAATGATGGTTAATGGGCACAAAGGTGTCATCAACGATAGTATCACCATCCTCATCAGAGGAGGAAATACTATAAATCAATTGGTTATGAGCATGATGATCCATCATATACCAAGCAAGTATATAATCATCATGTTTCAATTCCACAATTTCTCCCATAACATGAGGATTATAGCAATTGTGCACATATATGGTCAAATCATCATTGTCTTTTTCTTCAGGGTCAATACAAAGTGGCATGCGATCCAAAAATTAATTAGCTTCCTATTGCCTGCGCAGATATTTTGGAAGACTAACTAGTATATTTCATCAAAAGCTGCCTGATAGTCTTTGTCAGACCATTCAGGAAAACACATTTCCAAATATTTAGCAAGTTTAGGTGTAGAGTTTGTTGGTTGAAGAGTAGGTTGTACTAGCAAAGATTGGCCGAGGGTAGAGGTACTAGGACCAACTTTAGTAGATACACTTGTTAGTGTAGGTTTCCAAACTATTTGTTCTTCAGCTCTCCCAAGACTTTCACTTTAAACTCCACCTGTAACATGGATTCATTTCAACAATACCATGGTCATAATCTCTAGTAATGATCAAGTCATCTATATGAATAACCAAGACCACATACTCTATCTCTGTCTGATTAGTGAACAAACTATGATTTGCATTTTCCATCTAAAATCCAAGTTGTTGTAAATATGAGCTTATATGAGCATTCCATGCTTTTGGTGCCTATTTTAACCCATTAAGTGTTTTTTTGGCCTACACACATGATTTGGATAATCAAGGTGGATACAATCCTCAAGCTATTCCATATACACTTCCTCGATCAAATCTCCATTCAAAAATGCATTTTTGGCATCTGCCTACCAAAGCTTCCATACCTTGGATGTTGCTAAAGCAATGGTGGTTCTCATAGTTGCCATTTTTGCAACTGGGCTAAAAGTCTCCTCATAATCAAGACCATACTAATGCGCATACCCTTTAGCAACCACTTGTACATTGTATTTCTCTAGAGATTCATCTACTTTGTAGTTCACTTTGTAAACCCATTTACAACTAATGGGTGTTTTTCCTTTAGGCAACCTGACCAAATCCCAAGTGTCATTTTCAACCAATGCATATTCTTCATCCTAGTTGCACACCAATTCTCATTACCAACTGTTTCATTGAACTTCATAGGCTCTTTGTGACCCATCACTTGTCATGTAACCAAAGTGTCTGGATGAATACCCATTATAAGTTAGCCTATCAATAGGCTTTTTTACTCTCTCTAACCTTCTTAACTGTGGTGCACTATGTGATTCCCTCTCATGAGGTGTTACATACCTACTTTGCCTAACTCCAGGTGTAGTAATTAATGGCATACCAAGTTCATTGTTGAGACTGTTACTCCCAAGTGACTCATAACCATAAGTAAGAGGCCTAGTAACATCTTCAAACATTTGCCCTGTCTTTATCTAATCTCCCCCTTACTGACATATTTGTGTCAATGGACATAAAACATGGCTATGTAAGCGACTTGTCCATGGACTAATAGTAGAGGATGTGTCTCATGTACGCCTACTAACAGTGGTACTATCCATAGTACAAATTTTAATATTAGCATCATCTCCTGATCCATCAAAAACAACCATATCTGGACTACCATACCATGAAGCCAACTCATCAAACACTACATCCCTACTAATCAATGTCTCATGGATAGTTGGATTGTAGCATTTGTAGGCTTTTCTATCCAGTGTATAGCCAATAATGACACACTTAACAACCTTCAATCTAATTTCTTCCTCTTCTCATCTAGCACGTGTACATAAGAAATACATCCAAGATTTTAAGATGGCTAATATATTGTTTGTGCCCATATAGTTTCTCATATGGTGTAAGATCATGAATACTAGTTGTAGAAGTTCTATTTAAGACATATACTACAGTTACAACTGCTTTAGCCTAGTAGTGGTTTGGTAAATTCTTCTCATTTAGCATGGCTCTTGCAGCTTCCATAAGTACCCTATTTTTCCTCTTTGCCACACCATTCCATTGTGGTGTATAATTGTATGTAAGTTTCCTTTTAATACCATACTCAACCAAGTACCTGCCAAATTCATGAGAGACATACTCACCCCCTCCATGAGATCTCAAGCATGAGATATAACATCCAAACTCTTTTTCAACATGTGTCTTAAAATCCTTGAAAACATCTAGCACTTCATCCTTGTGCTTCAGAATATATAGCCAAGTATATCTGCTCTGCTAAAATCATCAATAAATGAGATATAATGTCTTGCATCACTAAAGGATGCATTATGCACCAAATCCCAGACATCTGAATGCACCAACTACAGTGGTATAGTACAATTTCTAACATGTCTAACATATAGAAGTCTTGCTTGCTTCCCAAATTGGCAAGTGGAGCATATATCCTAAGTCCATTTACTTAAATTTTAGCAGACCAAGTACAATCTCCTTCCATTGCATGGTTTCAATTGTTGTATGTTTACATATCCAATGCACTTATGCCAATTTTCCACATCTCTAGTTGCTCCAATGTCATGAGCAAACATGACTACCATTAACTCAAGAATAGTAGTATCCAAGGTAAACATCCTACCATCCCTTCTACCTTTGAAAATTCATCCGAAGCATGTAAATAATAAATTTGTAGTCACTTTCAAGCATAAATCAATTTCTTTAGCCCTAAGCTCTAGTGAGGCACAACAACAAAATATCACCCAATAGCTCCAATACATCAATGTTTACCATCCAGAAGCATTCTTAAGCATTCTCCGAACATTTTACTACCATGTCAAGTCAAAATGAGAGTGTTGTCCATTGCAGTAAACAACTAGTCGACACACGTCTATGTTGAATATCTCAAACTTCGTGCAAAATTTGGAAAAACTTTATTTTGCAAAGTTGTAGATCACATCGAAAAAATGAATATTGTAGTTATATAGTGGAAAGGCATATGGTGTACTTGCCATATTTAAAATCACCATTATTTAATGTTAGCCATAGCATTTACATTCATTTGTAGGATATCAAGCTTTGCTCTACTAGCTTAATGAGTGGTGTGTAGCATGATGTATGGTGTGATGCATATTGTTGTTACTTGAATTTGATTCTTTCATGCTTATGGGAAAATGAAGGACAAATATATGCTTGACCATATGTCCCAAATATTGAGCAAAGAAGGTATCTCCTTATTCAACTTTAGGTTAGAACAAAAGAAGGTGAGAACAAGAAGCCCAATTGTTCAAAGTTGAGACCCCATTTTATTTCTATGTTATAAATAGGACAATTTAGCAGTCCATTGAGAAATAAAAATTAGTATAGTTATTGAATACATTGTGCCCTTATTATTTGATAAGTGACAACTCTATTGATTATGAATATCTAATATCTTGCTAAGAAGATGTGTTTGGAAATATGAAATAGAGGATCTCTTGTAGGAAGCCCATGGCAAAGTAAGTGATGACCACTTCAAAAAGATAGCTCAAAAAGTCCTACAATTATAGATATGGTCAAATATTTTCAAAAGTGCATCTAGAAAGGTCAAGGACTATAAAATGCAACACCCACAAGTAAGTTCTCGAAAGCTTTTCATTAGTTTCCTTAAAAAGAGGAATCAAAATAGATTTCCACCTTTCCAATCAAGCTTTGTGCAAGTGTTTTTTCTCTAAAAGTTTATAATGTTCTCTTCTAGATGATTTGAGTTGAGCCTTCACTCTATCAAGCAAGTAGCTTAAGTTTTCTATTACCATATTCCTACCAATCAAGCAAGTAGCCTTCACTCTATCAAGTAAGTAGCTTGAATTTTCTATTACCATATTCCTACCAATCTTTGTAATAGAAACTTTTTTGGCTGACTATTTCACACTAGTGTCTTGATTAGTGGATTTTAACTATTGTTTCAAGTAGTAAGAGTGAATGAAGGTAACCCATGCTATATAATTGCAAGGTGGAAAATAATTGGACCCCAAGCCATCTTTAACCTAACAATATACCATGAAGCATTCTTCTAAGCACCTACCCACATTCATTCACAAACATGCACACACTTATAGCCATGCCTTGTTAGCATCAGGTTGCCCCATTGATGTGTGTGCATGTGTGTGTGTGTGTGTGTGTGTGTGTGTGTGTGTGTGCATGCACGTATGTGTGTGTGTGTACAAACACACATAGATAGATCTCAATAAGTATCCACTTCCTAGAATAAAATAAGTTTGTATTTACTAAAATTACAATTGATATAAAGCTCCCAATGGTAGTTAATTGTAATATCATGCAAATGGTTCTATGGGATTTCCAATTGAATTTGTTGACATGCAAGGTTATAAATAAGATGAGATTAATTGGATTGTAAAATTTATCAATTCAAAATTTAGCAAGGAAGTTTTAGGAGTTGATTCTTGAAGTTCAATATTGTCTTGTAGGACCTTTATAATGAATACTCCATTGAGTTCAAATAAGTTGTATAACCATCTCAATCTTTTTCTACATCCACATCCTAGTATATAGGCTATCAATGATTTTAGTTAGTTAGCTAAACAAAAGAATTTGAAGACATTTTCACCTATGTAATAAAGCATGTTGCAAGTTGTTTTCCTTTAAAAGTTTATCAAGATATTTTCCATGTTTCCTATTTGGCCTATTTGGCCTCCATCCTATCAAATAACTAGCTTGATGTTTTATATGCATCCTACCAATCTTTGTGGCTTTGAAAAGTGTTTGGAATTTATTTTCACACTATTGTGTTTCTTACATGACAAGCTATTAGAATACCCCATCGCCCACATTATGCTCATTTGTTGCCACCACCAAATAGTGCCATGAGGTAGAACTATTCTTGAATCCAAAGATAAAATGAGATTTTTGCTTCTAATTTTCCCTTTTTGCTTTGTTCTCAACTTTGAGCACCCTATGATGTACACTACCATGATGAGAGATCTTCCGCCTCTCTCCATAAAATATGGTGCTTGTTCTTTATGGCCCATAATCCTATTATGCTTGTTCATTATTTTAACTCTTTGATGCAGAGAAGGAGAAAATCATGTTTTTTTAAAATTGATATTCAAAAAACTATGTTTCATCCATGCACAATATAAAAATCTACAATAATCATTTGGGGAAGTTGCTTGAGAAATTGCATATGAGGATTGTGTTGAAATTGTTGCCAAAACTATTTGAGGTAGGGTTGAAATCCCTTTTAACCTTGCATTAGTCCAAATAAATGGTTTACCTTTGAATGGATTGAGCAAGGTTGGAAATTAATCAAATAAACACCTATGATATATTGATTTTTTAATGTTTTGAGCATCTTATGATGTACACCACCATGATGTGAAACCTTCCTCGTTGGCCAATAAAATATAGTGCTTCTTCTTTGTGGTTCATGATGTTGTTATACTAGGTTCTTGTTCTAATCTTTTTATTCAAATAATGAGAGAACCACATAGAATCGAAAACCAAAAGGAAATGTATTTTTCATCTATGCACACGATAAAGATATAGGATAATCATGTGCAAAAGCCACTTGGGAAGTTGCATATGAGGCTTATGTAGAAATTATTACAAACATTATTTCAAGTGACCAATAGTCTTGGCATCATTATTAACTTTACATTAGTCCAAATCAGTAGTTTTCAAATGGATACGAAGCTAGAATGGCTCTAAGCTTGATAGGGTTTAGATATTCAATGAGGCATGGGCAATAGACTAAATATTTGGAGGTGTCTTATGTGGATCATAATCATTGTATCAAGTGAGAAAGGTGGGAATAAAGGTAAAGTACTCTAGCTAGATTGGGATGTGCAAAGTAGTTGGGCCTTAAGCCATCTTTGACCTAAGAGTATACCTTGAAATATTTGTGAAATATATAGGTTCCCATCTATTCACAATTATTTACATACTAATGGACAAAGCTTACACTAAGTGTAGTGTGCCTACTTATCGGCTGTCCAAGCACGTTTTAACGGTCCATCGAGAAATAAATCTAAGCGTCGCCTCCCGGGACTCCCATGGAATGTTCCGAGGTTTGACGCCTAGGGTTTCCCGAGTCCGCCTCACAACGGAACGTTCGCGGCTAAACCCACTAGGATCGACTTGAAATTTGGTTTCCTAGTTGTCAAGGTCTCTTGACAGCATTCTAGCATCGGGTTTTTGGACATCCTGCTTTATGCAGAGATACCCAATCCGAAGTAGATCTATACCACACTTGGTTCAAAGAGAATGAGAAATGAGAGGGATGCACCGCTCAACCTCTTTGCCCGTAGGGCATAGTCCCATTTCGGTCCCATAAAACGGCATGAATCCGGTTCTAACTTATCAATACCTAAAGTGAGAGAGAGAGAGAGAGAGAGAGAGAGAGAGAGAGAGAGAGAGAGAGAGAGAGAGAGAGAGAGAGAGAGAGGGAATTGTGCAGCCTTCTAGGGTAACTCTTCTCTCTCTCTCTCTCTCTCTCACAATCTCTCACAATCTCTTGGAGGGATATCATTCTCTCTACCTCTCACTCTTCTCTCTCAAGCTCTCTCTCACAATCTCTTGGAGGGATATCATTCTCTCTACCTCTCTCTCACAGCCTCTCGAGGTTTCCTTATACTCCCTTGTGCCTCCCCATGCCTCATATTTATAATGAATTAGAGAGGAGGGGATGAAACTGAGAACGAGAGTGGAGGGGCTCTTGGAAGAATGAGTGATCTGATGCTCAGATCATAAAATTGATGGTTCCATTGGGTTCCAAAAGGAGGGTAAAACACCAAGAGACTTGGTTAGAAAGCCCTCAATTCACTCCTTCTTTTCTCTGTTCGAAGTGCTATCTACTGCCTGTAGAATGCAATCGCAGTGTCGTGATGTTATGAGGACACAATGTGAAAAAGTATGGAATGCATCATCATTCGACTTCTTTATTGATCGAGAGAGTCAATGTGATCTGAGCCATTAGTACTAGTGTGAGTTGCATGGATTATCTAAAAATACTAGATTTTTGGATAATTTTAGCCTATTTTTATATTATTTATTGTAAAAAACCAAAAAACTAAAAAAAAAAGCTTTTAGATTAGGATGGCATGCAAAAAGCTAGTTGCTTTTTTAGCCAATTAGGGGATTTTCACAAGAGGGACAGATTGGTGAAATTGCGCGTGTCACGATTGCTGTAAATAAGCTAAAAACTGTAGATTGAACTGAAAGAAGAAGAAGGAGCGATTTGGGAGATCCGTGAGCAGGTGTCCTATCCTTAGGTTTTATCCCCCTTTCAGAGCCAATGGAGCCATCAGATTTGGGTTCTGAGTAGTAGAGAAGGAGCTATAATTTTTTTACATGTTTTGTTCTATGAAGAAGCTCCAGGAGATCTAATGCCTGGAGATTGCTTCTGAGTAGTGTGAAGATTCCATGTTCTTTCAATACATATTGATTTAATTCATTGTGATTTGTTTTTGTAGTGTTTACCACTTGGGTATTCTCTATCTTCTCTTCCATCTCCTATCTCTACTTCTACCTTTGATCACCGGTGGATTCGACCTTTTGACAAAAACCCCTCCGACATTGGTGAACCCGACGTGAAAGGTCATCAGAAGAAGGAAAGACAAGATGTGAGAGTCTTCGAATATATTCTCCAGTGATGTTTTGCAGTAGTTGGTGCAAAATATGAATATGCTTATGTAGATACAACAACAACAACAGGTGATGCAAGCTTCAACTCAAATAGAAAGTGTTGTGATGAATGCTTTGCAAGCAATTGAGCGTGAGGTGAAGCTATTCAATGGTAGGAATGTATCTGCATATGTATATACCTATGCTCAGAAGATGGAATTCTTTGGGGTGGCTCAATCTGCATGGAGCTAGTATTTTGTACGTGTTACTGTTCATGAATTGAAAGCATGGATTACTGAATTATACTTGCAGGATGCAGACTAGGTAGCCTTCAAGAAGACACTCAGGGAAGAATTTTACATTGAGGACACCAGTTTGATTGCGTGCAAGACTTTTCAAGAGTGGGTTTTACAACCCAATAAGGGTCTTGTGGCTACGGAATTGTTAAGAGAAATTGAAAGTCGATTTGAGCAGTTGGATCTTGCAGAACAGCAAGCTCTTGCAAGTTAGAAAATTGAATTGTTTCTACATGCAGCTGATCTTGAGCTTCAAGAGAAGCTTGATGATTTGCTGGAGGATCAAACTACAGAGACAGGTTTGAAAAAAAAGTGGAGACATGTCAAGGAAGCTGTTACTGCACTTGTGAAGAAGCATATAAGAAGAGAAAGATTTAATGTCTCTAGCTTGCCCACTGTTACGGGCAAGACAGTTAATGTATCCAGTAAGCCGCCTACTTCTGTGGCTAACCCTATGGATGTACCTGCTATTGTTCACTCTGTTAGGGAAGATGTCTTAGATGAATTGGTCAAAGTCATGCGGGATCTTCAATTAAAGGTTGCAAAATTGGACGAAAAAGGACAAGAGGAAAGGGGACGGGAAGCAGCCCCTAAGCTTGGAAAAAGATGTATGTGGTGTGATAGTTTGCAGCACGAGAGAAAGGATTGTGCTACCTATCAGGAGGTCTTGGCATGACAGCTTATCTTTTGGAAAGATGGCAAGATCCATGCATAAGAAACGGGATTACCTTTTGCTTTGAATTTTGGAAAGGGAGGTATGCAGAAGTTGTTGGAAGACTTCGCTATCTAAAATGCTTATGCGGCAGTACATGCTTCTACTTTTGGTCTACAATTGGATAGAATGCATGACCAAGTGATGGTTGGTCCAAAGGCTGAAATATGGACACATGCTTTACATGCAGTTGAAAAGAGAAAGGTCACTGAAATGTCTCATGCAGGGCAAGATATTCATGGAATAACTGGTTGGGAATCACCGGTAGATGCATATCCAGTGTATGCATATTTAGCAAAGGTACAAAACACGGATGTACTTGTGGAAGAAAAACGAAAAAGAGATGAAGATATTGTAGGGACATATAAAAGAATGACAAGAAGAAGTGTGGATCAGCCTAAAGCTACAAATCAACCACCTTCCTAGCATGTTATGGAAGAGGTCAGTCAGGAGCAAAAATAGGATAACAAACAAGAGGAAAAAAAGAAGGGTAAGCAGCCAGGATATAAGTTACAATTTGACATTGAGACACCCACAGATCTTAAGAAGGTTCTTGAAGAACGGATCTTAAACAGTCGGGTGGAATTTACCTTGGGAGAGTTGCTTAGCATTGCCAATCGAGAATTTCATGATGAGATCATTGACATAATTAAAAGGAAGCGTCAGTTTTTTGGTGATACCACTAGTGCATTTTTGCAATTTGAAGAGGAAACTAGTTTGTTGGGTATTCGGGTTGAATATGAGCATGAAGTAAGTACAGGGTTTTCTATGTAGGATGCTACTAATCAATGGACAACATGTGGAAAAGAGAAGAAAGTGGCTGAAAATGCATTGTCTTGTAGTAATATGCACGGTGGAGTAAGGCAAATGCAACAATATGGAGAAGAAGTCGCTACACAAGAAATCATTGGCGTAGAGCTACCACTGAAACGGTAGTGAAAATAGGGGAACGTGAAACTCCTTGTGTTGCTTTACTTGACCATGGGTCTGAGATAAATGTCATTGAGCAGGGATTGTATGAAAATGGTGCATGGCCTGTAGACACTGATAATGGTTGGCGAATGAGGGTTGCAAATAATTCTTTAGGGGAGCTCTATGCTGCATGTCCTAATGTAAAAGTGATGATTGGTGATGTACAGGAAGAGCAACACTTCTTTGTGCAAGATAATTCCTCATATGCAGTGATTTTGGGACAACCCTATATTACAGGTGTGCGTATGGAAACAAAGGTGCTTGATGATGGTTTTGCTTATGCAAGAGTCAGAAACAAGGATGGGAGAAAAGCAGTCCAATTTCTTACTATTTGTGTTAATCATCCTAGAAATCGGGATACGCTTCAAGAGTCTCCTTTGGTTCCAAATGCAAGGGAATTCAAAGACCTGGATTTTCCTTAAGCATTGTTGTAATGCGGGGCTACATTAGTGTTGTTCAGAGGGTGTACTTGCCTCTTGATGGAATGAAGCATGTATTTACTAGTGGTCATTCTCAATGTACAGCAAACATTTCATGTTGGTTTAGGCCTATGAAAGCTATGTGCAAGGCTGAACGCATATCTATGAAACGGGCTACTAAGGAACTGAGAGCATTGGGGTTGTTAGCTGAAAATGAGGTCATTTTAGACATCTTTTATGGGCTGAATATTAATGACACTATGGCTGAAATTTCAGCAACTATACATGTAGAAAATGAGACTAAAAACAGAGTGTTGTCAGTATGTTCTTTGGATATGTATGATGTTATAGCATTGTTTTCTCAGCAGGAAGGATTACAATGGGCTGAAGCACTTGTGGAGACAAAGTATAAGACTGTTGACAAAAAGGAGAAACCAATTGCTTTGCCACTTCCACTAGAGAGTGAGGGTATGTATGAAAAAGTGTCAAGGCAGCCAAGCTTACAGGATCCCTATGATATAGGTCATCAGTTTACATTTGAAACATTACATGAATTGAAAGTTGATGCTGAAGGGTTTCTTTTGCCTGTTAGGAGAGATTGTTTTATGCAGATGTTGGCTAGACATGGGAAGGCATTTGCATTTCAGCCAAGTAAAATAGGTTGTGTGGATCCAAATGTTGTCTCTCCTATGGTCATATTTACTGGGCCACATGTACCATGGAACTTGAGGCCTATTCCAGTGCCTAAAGCTTACTTGCCAAAGCTGATGGATTTGCTAAATGAAAAGATTTTCATGAAGATATTGGAGCCTTCTTCAGCCTCGTACTCAAATTTTTGGTTTACTATGCCCAATAAGAATGGGGCTTTGAGATTTATTCAAGACATGCAACCGGTCAATAAAGTGACCATAAGAAATGTGGGTGTAAGTCCTGCGGTTGATGAATTTGCAGAGGCTTTTCCAGGCAGAGCGATCTATTCTTTGGGTGATCTTTACTCGGGTTATGATCAGTTTCAGCTTGCAATTGAAAGCAGGGATATCACAACCATGAAGAATCCTTTGGGGTTAATACGGATGTGTACTCTCCCACAGGGTGCAACAAACTTAGTGGCACACATGACAAATGCTATGAATAGGGTACTCATGGATTTTATACCACAATTGACTATGCCCTTCTTGGATGATGTTCCAATCAAAGGGTGTGTAGTGGATGAAAAGAATGAAGAGATCGATGCTCGTGGATGCAGATAGTTTGTTGCAGACCATATTGTGGATTGTGAGAGGATTTTTACACGTCTAGAAGAGGTGCATTTAACTCTTTTTGGTCAAAAGTCTGTCTTTGGAGTTGAAGAGGTTTTGATTGTTGGGCATATGTGTGGGCCTTATGGGTGAAGGCCATCACCAACAAAAATAGATGGGATTGATAGAATGCAAGATGTATGCACGAATGTATCAGAGGTGTGTAGATTCTTGGGTGCATGTGTGTTCTATTTGATATGGATTCCTCACTTTGCACATGTAGCCGATGCTCTATATCAACTTCTAAGGAAAGGTCAGAGATTTCATTGGGAAAGGAAGCATCAGAAAGCAATGAAGAAATTGAAGCAACTCTTAAAATCAGCTCCTACATTGAGAAAGGCTGGCTATTCACATGGAAAGCCTATCATTATTACTATTGATACGAGCACAATCGGGATTGGATGGGAAATTGGGCAAGATGATGAGGAAGGACAAAGATATTGACTGAACGACAGAGAAGATATCCATAGGTTAAAAGAGAATTATAGGGAATTGTGACAGCCCTTAAATGTGATAAGGAGTATTTTATGGGTGCTCATGTAGTCATTGAGACCGATTGTTTGCCGGTATTGGGTATGATTACTAGTTGTGCTACTCTAGACATTGCTATGCTCCGGTGGATTGTATACATCAAATCTTTGAATTCTGAATTTCAACATATTGTAGGAAGAGATAACCCAGTGGGGCAGACATGTTATCTCGAGCATGTTATGAGAATGAAGATGGGATGATGGATGAGGAGGAAGAAGATGACTTTCTTATGGCTGAAAATGATGTTGCAAGAGTGAATTTAGCAATGTAAGTGTTGCTACAGCATTAACAGAAGCTTGGACAACAAAGAGAAGACACTTTAGATGTTTTGTATCTTGTGTAGAAGTGTTTCTAGAAGACAAATATACAGGAGAGTGGCTGAGAATTGGTCAATACCTCAGTACATTAACAAAGAGAGATGAATGGTCAGATGAGGAGTTTAAGAAAATCGAGAGGAAAGTATATGGGTTTTTTTAAAAAGATGGATACTTATGGAAACATGCTAAAAAGAAACAGGGTATGCCATTGTGAGTTTTGGGTAATAGAGCTTCACAAGTAAAAGTAATACAAGCATTTCATGAAAGCTTGTGGACTGGTCATAGAGGTGTTTGGGGCACTTTTACAAAGATCAAAGAAAGATATTGGTGGCAGGGTATGTATAAGGATGTTGCTCACTTTGTGGAAACATGTACGACATGTCAAATGTATTCATACGTGAGACATCGGGATGGATTGCAACCCACATATCCATTGTCTCTTCATTTTAAGTGGGTGGTGGATTTGGTCACAATGCCTACAGGTCTTTGGCAAATGAGGTATCTTGTGCTTGCTCATGAAGACTTCACTAATCAAGTGGAAGGGAAAGATTTACGTACTAAGACAACAAATGTTGTGTGTATTTTTCTCTTAGAAGAGATCTTTTGTCAGTATGGTTGTGTGGGAAAAATTACAACAAATAGGGGTGAGTTGGATGCAAATGAAGCTCATGATTTCTTTGCACGGTTGGGGATAAAGCTTGCTTTAACTTCAACATATAACCCTAAAGGAAATGGAAAAAGTGAAAGAGGTCACCCACCTATTGTGAAGGCATTGGCAAAAGCATATGGAGAGAAGGTAAAAGAGTGGCCATGATTGCTCCCTTATACTTTGTGGGCTGACAGAACAACTCATAGTGCTGTTATAGGATATATGCATGCAGAATTGATGTATGGTCAAAAACCTATCATGTCAATAAAAGAGATGACAGTCACATGGAGTGTGTTACCTTGGGAGGAGGAATTGAATCGAGAGGAGTTGTTAGCCTTACGTATTAGACAGTTGGAAAGAAAGTCAGAAGATATACAGGCAGCAACTGCAAAGTTAAGGGCAGCAAGGATACAGAACAAGAAATGGTTTGAAAAAAACATAGACTGAGACCAAGAACCATACAAGATGGGGATTGGGTATTGGTTTATGATAGCAGTTTAGATAACCAGCATAGTGCTATGCGTAAAGATTCCAAAAGATGGTTTGAATCCTATGTGATAAGATAGGTGTTTGATAATGCTACTTATGCATTAAATGAGCTGGATGGGACAACCATCAAACTTCCGGTAGCAGGGAAAAGAATCAAATTATTCAAAAGGTGGGAATCTAGTACCTATGAGTTGCCAAAATTGGAAGAAAATAATGGTCCTGATAGAGGGGCTAGCCAGGAAGATATGGAAGATGAAGAAGTAAAGGATATGGTTGCAGAGGATGAGGAGGACTTAGAATCCAGTGACAACTAGGATTTTGGCACATACCGGAGGACGTGCAGGTTCAGAGGGGGTGGATGTCGTGATGTTATGAGGACATAGAGTGAAAAAGCATGGAATGCATCATCATCCGACTTCTTTATTGATCTAGAGAGTCAATGTGATCTGAGCCATTAGTACTAGTGTGAGTTACATGGATTATCCGAAAATACTAGATTTTTGGATAATTTTAGTCTATTTTTATATTATTTATTTTTAAAATCCAAAAAAGTTAGAAAAAAGCTTCTAGATTAGGATGGCATGCAAAAAGCTAGTTGCTTTTTTAGCCAATTAGGGGATTTTCACAAGAGGGACAGATTGACAAAATCGCGCGCATCGCGATCGCTGTAAACATGCTAAAAACTGTAGATTGAACTGAAAGAAGAAGAAGGAATGATCTGGGAGATCCGTGAGGAGATGTCATGCGGTTTTATCCCCCTTTCGAAGCCAACGGAGCCATCAGATTTGGGTTCCAAGCAGCAAAGAAGGAGCTGTAATTTTTTTGCATGTTTTGTTCTACGAAGAAGCTCCAGGAGATCTAATGCCTGGAGATTACTTCTGAGTAGTGCGAAGATTCCAGGTTCTTTACATATCGATTCAATTCATTGTGATTTATTTTTGTAATGTTTACCACTTTGGTATTCTCTATCTTCTCTTCCATCTCCTATCTCTACTTCCTTCTACTTCTGATCCCCGGTGGATTCGATCTTTCGACAAAAACCCCTCTGACAGCGGCAAGCGCGATTTCGCCAATCCCTCTCTTTATCTTTTTTCCTTTTATAAAATCTCCAAAACTAACTAAAACATCACTTGTCTTTTCTTTTAAATGACATTCAGTTCTATCTTTTTAGGATAATATCTAAAATATAATAGTTTTTTGCCAAAAAAATCTAATATTTTTGGACCATTCAAAACTATACACATTAATATTAGTGATTAATATGGCTCATAAGTCTCATTCACGTTGTAACTTCTGTGAAGGGTGGCTATGGTCCTTGTTAATTTGAGAAAAATATCAGATTACGAGTCTCGTTTAAAAATAATAATAATATATATATATTTAATTAAATAAAAAATATTAGCTATTAATGTTAGTTAGTTTTTACCTTAGTTAGTCTTTAGTTAGTAAACTTACTAACTTATTAACTGAGTAACTAACTTTCGAACTAACCAACTAACTTCTATTGCGTGGAAATATTACACTAAGTAAGGGTGTTTCATTTATCTTCTACACGATCATTTATTTGTCATGCATCCCATTTACCACCAATCTCTTAGAAGTGCAAGTTTTGATGTGCCTAAAATTGGTAAATATAATATTTTCTAGTCTTTCTTTTTTAGTTGGGCTATAGCCTTTGTTATGTTCCACAATGTGATTCAAGGATCTTGATAGACATCAATTTATGTATTGGAATCCTGATATCTCACTTGAGATTTGATATGGCATGGTGATTATTTTATCATCTAGTTTTGTGGGGATTGAATAGTGATGTGAAGGATATCTTATTGATGTAATAACTTGAGAACCCATGCGTGAAGGAGGCTTAGGGAGGGGGGGGGGGGGTTCTAAGGTTATAAACCTTGTAAAAGCAAAAAGAAAAGAAATTGGAAGAAGTTGTTAGACAAACAAAGCCGTAGTTGAATCAAATGTTGACACCATCTCCTTAAGCTTGTCACCACATCTACCTCAAAGAAATTGAACCCTCTCCAAATTCCCACACAATTGTACGATCATCAACATGCCTAAGATATCGAGTAGTGAGGAGTAAAGAAGAGATGCCCTTCATTAAATCCAATATCATTAGACTAAGCACTAGCCTAATACAACATTGATCTTTTTTCCTATTGGTCGCTTCTTGCTACTAAAACGACTTTGAGAGAGAGAGAGAGAGAGAGAGAGAGAGAGAGAGAGAGAGAGAGAGAGAAGGAAATAAGATAGAAGGAGTGAGAGAAAGAGAAGAAGAAGGTGAAGATAGGAGGAAAGAGGAGAAGTGAGAGAAAGAGAAGAGGAGGGAGAAGGTAGGAGGAAAGAAGAAGAAGAATGAGAAAGGATAGGAGAAAAAGAAGAGGAGGAGGAGGAGATACAAAAGAAGAGAAAGGGGGAGAAGAGGAAGGGAAGGATAATAGAGAGAAGAAAGTAGGAGAGGAAGGATGATGTGACATGTCCAATTGGGATATCCTTAGTGGTGCGATTTGGTGGTCCATCAAGATGATTTTCTAAGCAGCACCACTTGGTACTCTTTCGAATAACACGAGGTTTTCTCCTTAGACTCTCTTGAGCCCACTTCGCAATAGAAGGCCTTGACCGTTCCCATGAAAATCAAGCTGAATTTCAATTTTTAAGTAAACTAAGGTCTCCTATTTTGGGTTAACTCATGTTGGTCTTTGAGTAACTTCTTGTGCTAGATTGTCCAAGCCGAAGCTGATTCGTATCACGCTTGGTTCAAGGAGAGTGAGAAACGAGAGGGAGTATGAGTACGTTGACCCCTTTACACGTAAGGCAAAGTCTCACTCCATTCCCTTAAAAAAGGATATGGAGTCAAGGTTCTAATTAACTTTATGGATCAATATTTCCTATAGTCTAATGCGTTAAATTTGTAAAGAATCTCTCAACTTATCGAAACTGGAGGGGAGCTACGGAGCTCTACCCCGAGACCTATGGACCACTTATTGATCAAGCGTTTCAAGCCGAGCGGCCATGGCTACCTCTCACATAGCTGACGCGCAATGCCTACCTTATGGGTGTAGTGAGCTTACCTTGATGCTCGATCGAGTTCTCTCCTGTAGCCCTCTCTGTGATGGGGAGTAGTCCCATGGCGCTGTGGTGGGGAGTAGTGGGGTAGTTGGGGTTGTTGCTAAGTGGAACTAGTGGGTAGATGACCACAATCAAAAGGTGCTGCTGTGAATGAGAGGTGATGGAGTTTGATTAACGATGACCGGGAGAGATTCTGGCATGCTTTAGACTTCATGAAGATGCTCGGCATTTCTCGCACAGTTGTAGCTCCCATTCTGCAACGGCTGATAAACTTGGGGATCTCTAATCATTTGGAGAATATGAGGTTCCAAAATCTATGCCAATGGTGGGTCCATCACTAAGTTTTCCTTCTGCTTGATTTGGTTCAGTCATGGTAGCCATCAACAGGCAGATGATCAGCTACATCAAGCATGTTGGTCCATCCAACCATCGAAATATGCAAAAGCTCCTGAAGCTACTGTAGTGGTGTTCTGTGCGACTCAGAGAAAAATTCTTGGGCATTAGTGGATGTCGTGGATGATCTTCTTTAGCTGGGTAGCCATTCACTGAGTCACTATCATAGCCTGCAAGAGAAAGTTGTGCACTCCCTAAGGGGTGTGTCTGTCTCATGGTGTGGTGTAAGTGCATGTGTAGTGGAACTGGGAGATGGGTCTAACCTTGGGTAATCCCTTGGTAATGTCCCACACTTGAGGACCCAGTTTGTGTGTTGTTGGAGGTGCAGTGCAAAACTTAGGGTGACAGGTCTGGAAGTCCTGTCCTTGATGTGCCCTAAGCATGAAGTTGGGGGGGGGGGGGGGGGCGGCTAGGTGTAAACCCTAGGTGTAGTGAGTGAAGTGAGCCCTCGTGTTTTTTTTGTTTTCACTTTTTCTTTTTCTTCTATTTTCTCTCCCCTTTTTTGTTTTTTTCTTTTTCTTTTATTTTTTTTCTTTTCTCTCCTCTTTTTTTTTTTGAAGAATTGCATACAAGGAAGATGTCCTGGCTAATGCCTGTCACCTTCAGTTGGATTACGAGGCGGTCGCAAGCATTGGGATAGGAATGCGCGACTTTGTAGATATTCTTTAATACCGGCCCGGGCCTTCAGAGGTGTGGATGACAAGAAAGGATGATTGCACCTCGTGAAGCAGGTATCACTCATATCCTCTAAGATTTCTAGGCAAAAGGAGGGAAGCAGGATTGCCCTCATCATTAATCTAGCCATGGCTCTACTATCTATCCCTAGATTGATGTAAAAAAAGAGTGGAGAGAGGTGGGCTTCCTCGGTTGTGGGTCTCTACATTAGTAGGAACTTGATAAGCCTAAGATAATTACAGGTAGTTAAGAAGGCTGGATCTGGGCAAGAAGAAAAATCCGCGAGGAAGCGGTTGATAGATGGGAGGAGATTCTCTAATCTAAAAACTAGGCATTCCTCGGGGCTCCGGGCATTAACATTATATATTTTAGGAAAGTCAAAATCCCCATGAATATTTCGATCATAGTCAACTCCATGCCTACGAGGGTAGGGCATGTAGATGGGGTCGTTGCGTTCTTCAGGGAGCGAGCTGCAGAAGGCGGTCTAGGCGTCAAAATTGGTATCCCAAATCCTCCTCCGTCACTTCGACTGTGCCTCGTAGCCGTGGACAGTTTTGGGAACCCTGTTTACTTTGTCTTGCCAGTAGTCCTCAGGCTCTTGCCTCCATCTGGTTATTATGAGGCTTCTTTCCTCTATCCACCTGTTTGTAAGATCATTAGCCAGATCTTTGATCTTGGCTAGAATACCTAGAGGCAACCCATGGTTGAGAGAGCGTGGATAAGCAAATGAAAGTTCAAATGGTCTCGTCTAGAACTCGCGTTCACGCCATATGACCGATTCCTGAGGCCAATCAATAGGATGGGGATCCCTCCATAGAGGCATAGGCTCTTCAAGGAATTGTCTTGGTAGTGATCGTGCTCTGCGTTGGGCTTCCTCTTCTAGTTCTTGCCTTCTCCTTCTGGCTGCCACAATGCGCTTGGGCATATGGGCATCTTCGGGCTCTTTAGGCGAGAGGTCTGGTAGAGGTGGACTGGGCATTCTTTGTTGCTCCTCTTCAGCATCCTGCTCAAAGTTTGGACCCTCTTCGACATTTTACTCGGCAACTGATGGGACCACTTGTGGTGGTGGTGGTGGCTGCTCATGCTTTTCGAACCCAAGTTCCTTAAGCTCAACAGTGGAGAGGCCAACACGGCGTAGGTAGTGAAATTGTTGCTCTTTTGTGATTCCTGTGCCTGTTGAAAGCTCCCGTTCTTGAAGGCCATACCTTAGTGCTCGGGTGGTCAATTCTACCTTCCTTCTTACCTTCTCCACTGAATTATTGCCCTTCGCCTGGGTGACATGTAGTACTGTGCTGAGGAAGGCTTGCCTTTGTGCGTTGGTGCATACATCAGCAGCTTTTGCCTTGGACTCGGCAAGCACTCTCTCGCACTCAGCCACCCGCCAAGCGTTTTGTTAAGTTCCTAACTCTTTCAAAGTTGTTTCTTTCCCACTCGCTGGCTCTCTCGTCCATCTTCTTTCTTTCCTCCTCCAGCTCACTTGCCAAGGTTGTCACAACCTGCTGCTGCTCATTTGTTAAGAACCAGAGTTGGTTCCTTTCCCTAGATTTTCGAGCCAGCTATTCTTTAGCAATTTCTTTTGCTTGATTTGCAATGCTGAATCTTTTTTTTGCCTCAACAAATAGCTCTGACTTTTCTTGCACAAGCTGCTCGTGGCTTTGGATCTCTGCAAAGTGCAATCTTTTTTGGGTGAAGGCCATGGCCATGAGGGCCTCTATGTCTCCCTTAGTAATCTCTAATGCATCTTGCAGTCGTTGTGCATCATTCTGCAACCTTTATGCTTCTGTTGCGGGAACTCCCGGCCTTTCCTGCTCTAGGAACTTTATTTCCCTTTCCAATCTGCCTTGTTCTTCAAGTTCATACCATAGCTGGAAAGCTATGGCATCTTCTTGTCGCTCACTTGGCTCACCCTCCTGAGCTTCTATCTGTCCTTACCTTTCCAGTTTGGCAGTTCTCTATTCCAAGTCAGTATACTGCTGCACTAGTAACTTCAGGCTTCGCTGTTTTGCCACCACCAGGTTTTGCTATTCATCTTCCATCCTTTGTCTTAGGCAGCTCTCATTGTCCTAGGCTTCCTTGGTCTTTGCTTCCAGTTGATCTTGTAGCACTTTCACCTCTCTTCTTCGGTTGCTCCTTGCTTTGAAGCTTCTAGCCTTAAGACTGCCGAAGTTTCCTTTTCTTTCTCTAACTCCACCAAGGCCACCTTCTTTTCTTCTTTTGCCTTGTCCAATTGTGCTAGAAGCTCAGCCACATAAGCATCGTAGTCGGCACCAGGTGGCATGGGAGTAGGGGCTATAGTGGTTGATGCCTCTAGCTTCTGTCGTTTTGGATCTTGCCTAGACTCGGCATTTGCAGCGCGGCAGGCCACCTTTTTGCTCCCGCTTCTGGTACAATTTCAACCACTTTACTGACAAGTAGCTACATCATGCTCATCAGTTGGGCCGTGTCTAGAGAGGGCGTGGGTTGCGGGGTGGTTGTGGTTGTGGTGTTGGTTGGTACTAGCATAAAGGAGGAAGGCAGGGGGTGCAACAGGGACTTGCCCTTGCCCACAACTACTGGGGCCTTTTCCACACTGCCACTTGCTTCAACTTCATGGTAGGGACTTGAAGGGTCGATCTCTCCTCCCCCATGGGTTTCTTCGACAGATCTACGAGTGTCCTCTACCAATTAAGCCAGTTCTTTCATTCTTAGTTCGTCAGCTTCCTCCTCTGCCCTTCTTTGCCTCTCTTCTTTTGCCCTCTTTGATTCTTCTCTAATTCTTTCGAGTTTTTCCTCTTCTTTTTTCCTTCGTTCCTCCTCCACCCTTCTTGACTCTCTTTGAGCCCTCTACATCTCGGCTCTCTCTTCTTTGCTCAGTCTTTCTTTCTTCTTCTTCTAGCTCTTGTCAGTCTTCTTTTGCTACTGTGGTTTAGCCGCTTGAGTGGGTGGTACCTTTGGCTCTCCTTTGTCGCTTATTGTCTTTTCACTCGAGCCTTCTTCCTCACGGTGAGGTGAGCTTTGGTGCACAAAACTATTCCAATCCACCTCCTCTGGAACTCGTATAGCGATGCTCTCTAGTAATGGCACCCCGATTCTATTCATCAAAGCATTGTATCTATGTCCTGAGAAAAGGGCATGGACCATTTTTTGCTTGCATCCTTGTTACGGGGTCTGAAATATCAGCCAAATTGATTCCATCCACTGTGTGCATGTCCTCTTTTTTGACTCCCATCATGGTATATACATCCCTTTTTGAGCGCCTCTCCTTCTTGGACACAAGCCCCAGGGCTTTCTCGACAATAGCTGCATTAAGGGGCGCTTGCACCCTTCTTTCCTGGTCACCAGTCCTTACTATGACCATGCCACAAATCCTACCTTCATCAAAGCTCCTTTAGAAGTTAGTGCACATGCTGTAATCTTCAGCCTGTCCGACCTTTTCCACGTACTTTTGAAGGTTGCATTTATCCACCAACTCCTTCACTGCCGGCTCTTCCAGGATGGCATCGTCTAAATTCATGGTATGTTTGAACGTGAACTGGCTAAATCCATGCGTCTCAACACTGATCCCATACTTTGTCAGCTCCTCTTCTGTGAATGGAAGTTTACCCCCCTTTTCTTGTCCTGCCATGGCAGGTGCCTGTCATTACACCATGCCAATATTAGCATTATGGATAGACTCATCACTAACAAAAACCCAAGAAAGAATGCGTGTGACAATTTGCCGTGCTGCTTCAAAAGTATGAAACTTGGAAATAATTCAAAAGCAACATCTATTCCCTCCTTGCATTCTTTCCTATTTGAATTCAGTTGATGATTTTCATCCCTCACTACACCTTGCTACATCACTTGGCTCTCACTTTGCTCCCCCCTCCCTTCCTTAAGTTTCAAAAGAATCCTTCCTAGGATTAGCAAGGGAAGAAGGAGGACTCACATGGACTTGGTGGGGTGAGTTACTTGGCCAATAGCCAAGTATAAACATTAGGGTTATATCCAAGCTGGGCATGATGATCAAGTTCACATGGTCGTACGGAAGCTCGTGTTCAATTGTTTTGATTGCCCTTCTTTTCTCGGCATTGGTCATGATGCGGCAGCCTTTTTTCTCCCATTGGAGTCGCAAGGCATACCACAGTTGTAAGAATGAAGAATCAGAGCTGGCAAGGTGTGTGAGCTCCTCCAGTTCTTGTTCAGGTGCAGAGCGACAAGCTTGTGGTATGAGGTAATTAGTCTTTTGAGGATGGCCTGGTCCTTTGAGATTTCTCCATTAGCGATTAATTCGACGGCAATTTTGGGGAATTTGACGATCATAAATTCGTAGTCTTCCCAAGTACATGGCAATGCACGAACATCAGAAGCAAGGGGTTCATCGAGAAGTCCTAGGTCAAGCCTCTCATAGCTCCTAGCGAATGTGGTGAAGGTGTTATCTAACTCCTTGATGCATGTCACTACGTCATCTCCCGAGGTCTCAGCAAGATCCTTGGCCACTGAAAGGAAAGATGGTCTTTCATATGAAGGCCTAAGACCTGCTGGTGGTGATGGTGCACTTGGGCTGGACAGTGGTGACTCCATTGATGGCGTCATAGATATGGGACTTTGCACTCAGTGGCACTTTGAGATGCTGCAGGCATAGGAGGTGTTCTGCATTCTACCTGAGCTAACATGGGGGTGCGCAACTCCTCTGACTTGGATAATGCTGGGGTATCTAGCTTTGGATGATAAATGTGTTGGGATTCATTAATCACAACCGGTGCTAGTCCAGCTTGCTTTGCAGCTTGTGCTCCATATCTGCAAGCCTCTCTAGCTGGAGTGAGGTTGCTTAGAGTTGAGCCTCTTGAATGGCCACTCTTAGGCACCCATATCCAAGGGTTGCTTTCATAGTATCCTTGTGCTTGTAAGAGATCTTCGAGGATCCATCGCGGTATGGTAGTGCGCCTATGTCGATAGCGTTTGAGCTGCCTCTTAGGCTGTGACTGATAGTTTTTGCGTTTAGAAGCATGTTTCTGCGGTTTACAAGGAGGTGGCCCTTGTCGTTTTGGCACCCATATCAGTGTGGAATCCTTGGCCTTGTGAATGGCCTTGGTAGGCTTGGTTCTAGCAGTTTGAGCATGGGGTGAGATATCACAGCCCTTCTCCCTAGGCTTGGTCATAGGCGTGGTTGTAGGGGTCTCTATCTGTGGCTTTGCAATTGTAGAAGGCTCAAGATAAACCTTGCTGAAAGTAGTCACTATGCACACATTGCCTATAGCAAGATGGACGCGATCTAGGTTATAGTCCACATTGCAATTCGTCTGCTTTTTAAAAGTGCAACCTGATAGTGACTTATTACCGGCCCCTTTAGTGTTTGGCAACACATAAAAGAAGACTGGTATACTTTTAGACTCGATAGAGACAGCCACTTTGCATTTTCCTAAGAGTGAGTAAGTGTTGCCCCCAAATGGGCTGACTTTAGCATTTGTAGGCTGTAATTTAGGTTGACCAATGCGTGTCCAATGGTCATGCATCAAGATATTATAGTCGGCACATTCATTGATCAAGGCATCAAAAGAATACGTCTATTCTGCAGTGACCGTGATTCATAGGTAGGCAGGTGCCACTGCTTCTTCATCTTTGTTGAGTGTTGAAATGACTTGTTTTTTGGCTGATTTTTGTTGTTTTTGAGAGCTGAATGGTTGATTTTATGGGATGATTGATTGATTTGGAAGTGGATTGAGAGTGTTTTGGATGATATTGATTGTGTTTTGGAAGATCATGATGTTTGTTGAGGGTTTTGTGATGTTCTGATATGTTCTGAATGGTTCTGTATACCTTCTGTTTTGGTTTGTTTTGTTCTGATTGTCTTCTATAAGGAGGGATGGAGTATTGATTGATGAAGAATGAGATATTGTGAAAGTTTAGTGAATGGTTTGTGAGAGTTTGAAATGGTTTGAGAGTGAGTTATGTGGTTTTGATGACCTTCTGTAACCTTCTGTAGGTCTTCTGTAGAGCTTCTGCTTCTGTTCTGTTTCTGTTCTGTTCTGTTTCTGTTCTGTTCTGTACTGTCTCTGTTCTAGTACTGTTCTGTAGACTGTTCTGTAAGTGTTCTGTGGAATGTATGTGTGACTTTGGGAAAGTTTTCTAGCCTTGGAAAGAGGTGAATACAAGTGTAAAAGAGCTGAAGGAAGAGGAAGAAGTAGCTGCTGAAGACTCAAGAGAAGACTAGAGTGAAGTGACAGTAGTGAGCTATGAAGAGACACTGTAGTGGCTCTGGTGACCTTTCATATCAGACATACCTCTTGGGAGGGGTATCCACGACCTAAGAGTGATTATTGAGAGTAATTTTTGAGAGATTGTAGTGAGGATATGATGTATTATTGATGGAGTGTGAGAGAGAGAGTCAGAGATAGCCAATTCTATTGAAACAAAGTGATTGTTATGTTGAGTGTTGAAATGACTTGTTTTTTGGCTGATTTTTGTTGTTTTTGAGAGCTGAATGGTTGATTTTATGGGATGATTGATTGATTTGGAAGTGGATTGAGAGTGTTTTGGATAATATTGATTGTGTTTTGGAAGATCATGATGTTTGTTGAGGGTTTTGTGATGTTCTGATATGTTCTGAATGGTTCTGTATACCTTCTGTTTTGGTCTGTTTTGTTCTGATTGTCTTCTGTAAGGAGGGATGGAGTATTGATTGATGAAGAATGAGATATTGTGAAAGTTTAGTGAATGGTTTGTGAGAGTTTGAAATGGTTTGAGAGTGAGTTATGTGGTTTTGATGACCTTCTGTAACCTTCTGTAGGTCTTCTGTAGAGCTTCTGCTTCTGTTCTGTTTCTGTTCTGTTCTGTTTCTGTTCTGTTCTGTTTCTGTTCTGTTCTGTACTGTCTCTGTTCTGGTACTGTTCTGTAGACTGTTCTGTAAGTGTTCTGTGGAATGTATGTGTGACTTTGGGAAAGTTTTCTAGCCTTGGAAAGAGGTGAATACAAGTATAAAAGAGCTGAAGGAAGAGGAAGAAGTAGCTGCTGAAGACTCAAGAGAAGACTAGAGTGAAGTGACAGTAGTGAGCTATGAAGAGACACTGTAGTGGCTCTGGTGACCTTTCATATCAGACATACCTCTTGGGAGGGGTATCCACGACCTAAGAGTGATTATTGAGAGTAATTTTTGAGAGATTGTAGTGAGGATATGATGTATTATTGATGGAGTGTGAGAGAGAGAGTCAGAGATAGCCAATTCTATTGAAACAAAGTGATTGTATATGAGAGATTGAGAGAGAAGACTATGAAGATATTGAAGATGAATACTATGTGATGTATTTCCATTCAAAGATGGTGTATTCTTTGCTTTCTTTGTAATATTGATGGATTTTGTAAAGATGTTGGAGAATATGGTTGATTCTACTAAAAACCGTGGGAGATTTACATGATGCTGCATGAAGATTTGTTGTGCCTGGTGTTCTTTTCTTCGTTGTGATGATATGAAACATGATAAACAAGCTTGTTGATGTTACAAGATAGATTTTCTTGCAAGAGAATTCCCTTTTCCTTGGTGTTCCTCTCGGGGCTCCATGTTTTTGGTGCGCAGCCGGGGAAACTTGCCATCAACAAGCACCAGAAGAGGCTGAAAATGAAGGAATTGGCATTGCCAAGAAGAGAAGAATTCAATGGATGTTTGTAAAATTCCTTCTTCCACTGAAGAGTTGGAATTTCTCATAATCAAAGTCACTTTCCACAAGAAGTTCATCCCACAATGGCGGAAACACATCACCATCATGATGCATGCTCTATGTGGTGGACAGTTTCCTCTTCCTGTTGAAGCAGCAGAAACTTGCATCTTGGTGGCAAACTGTTTGGGAACAAACTGAAAAGCAGAAACAGAGAGAATGAACATCCATGGAAGATTTGGCATTCATTGAGAAGTTTCCAGACAACATCAAGTGGGAGATTGTGAAGAAGCTTCAGGAGTCTTGGTCTGTAGAGGTTCACAGGGACAAGAAGGAAAAGAGTTGGAATTTGTTCGTGGATGCTCAACAGCAAGATACATGGGATGCTTGGTGTACTGATAATCTTCTGTTTGTTCAATTAGCAACCCACTGGAAGTTGGTAGACAGAGTGTTTTTCACAACATACACTATTGAAACCATCAGAAGCTGGCATTACTATGATGATGGCACCACCACCATGCTCAGACGTATGCATTTTGACACCTTCAGAACCGAATACCTTCCTCTGTGCAGTGGCATGAAAGCAGAATTTAGGGACGTTGAGAGGAAAGAAGTAGAAGAAATGTTGGCAAGAGAGTCCTCCAGAGACTGAAGCCTTCTGTTAACCCTCTGTGGAGCACTAACAACATAGTGGAGTCAACCCCCTGATGAATGACGCAATAAAAAGGCAAGCGTTGGAACGAGTCCAGAGGTACGTGAGAAGAGAGAAAGCAAGAATCAGAGCCGAGAGCGAGCTCGCAGCAGAAGCCGCCTTTGACACCCTTGCGGAACTCTTTACAGAAGTCCCAATGGCACATCAAGCCCTTCCTCCTCCTGCTGGAGGTCCACTTCCAAGCCAGATCCGTCCTGGAAATATTGATGACAGACCAGCGAATGTAGTCCCATTGCCAGTTTTTAAGGGAGAGTACAATGAAGACCCCGATCTTCATGTAGCAGAGTTTATGGTAGCGTGTGTGGCTAACAATGCCAGAACCCCTGAGCATTGGTTAGCAATATTCCCCGCCACTTTCAAGGGCGCGGCGTTTCAGTGGTATGAGAGACAAGCAGCAGGAACTTTTGGCACATGGGACGACCTGAAGTTGGCCTTCCTCACTAAATTCAGGCGTGAAGGTTTTGAAGAGCGGATGAGAGAGGAATTTATGAACCTAAGTCAGTCCTCTGGAGAAAGAGTAGAAGCATATGTCTCACGAATGGAATCCATCCTCAAGAGGTGGACTAACCATAATCTAGATGATGGCATTCAGAAGGGAGTGTTTCTCAGAGGATTACAACCAGAAGTCCGTAAGTTTGTGGAGCTGCAAAGACCGGCCACACTGCAAGCTGCAACAGAAGGTGCAAGACTGTACGATGAAGTGGAAGCTAGATTAGCAATGAATACAGGAAGAGGAGTCCTACCTCCTCTGGTGCCAGGAATGATGTACCCACCAAATGCAGTCCCAGGGACTGTTCCCTATCCATACCAACAGATGCCCCCGGTCTCACAGTACAGTGCACCAAATCCACAGTGGCCACAATCCATGCCTCAAATGGTGGTTCCACCACAACAACCATGGTCTCAACCAATTTCCTCAATGACAAGTCAGCAGCAACAGTGGAATCCTACCAACTGGAGCCAACAGCCAACGGTTCAAACAGGAGCTCTGAATCAGAACCAGAACAGAGACTCCTCTATACCAACCCAACCAGTTTATGCAGTGATTACAGAGACTCCTCAAAACCCTCCTGCCAGTACGTCCGGAGGAGAAAGCTTGAAAGATTATTTATCCAACTCAGTTGCAAACATAAAAAAGGAGTTGATGGATGTGATTACAGAGCAACTACAGACGCTGAAAGTGAACACCGCTAGCATATCCAACGTTGCAGGAGCAGGAAGAGATGTGATGCGGTCAAATACTTGGTGTGGTAAGTGTCATCAAGCAGGCCATTTAGCCACTGAATGTACACGGAAACCAACCATCCCTGGAGCCTTCTGTTCCTACTGTTTGCGGAAGAATCATACAGAGGACATTTGTTCTCTGAAGGAGATGCATGATAGGAGAAGAAAGGAAGAAGACGCAAGATTCAACTTGCTAGAATCCAAAATGACAACACAAGATATTGGACCCAAGCCTAGAGAGTTTGGTCCTAATTTCGGACCCAGAAGATTTCCTTCTCAAAGTTACAGAGGAAGACAGTCTGGCGGTGGTCAGAGATCAGAGGTGGAATGTTACAGATGTGGAGAAAAGGGACACATCTCACCAAATTGTCCAAATCCTCGAAGGTCAGTGGATTACAAGCCCTTATGCAGTCGATGCAAAGGAGAAGGCCACACTGCAAAAGACTGTCCAAGCCCAGCCCCAGTGAAAAACAGTGCTACTGATAGTCCGTCCAAGGCCCAAGAGCCTACCTCCAATTTGGTAGAATTGGAAGTTGCTGCCATCACGCGTGCAAAGCAGAAGGAACCACCTACCCAGAAAGAAAATAATACTCCTGCCAGAACAGTGAAGTTCAGTCTTCCACCAGAAGAATAGAACAGAACAGAGCCTAACAGTGCCGTACAGAGCCCTACAGAGCCACAGAGAGTTACAAGGACAGTTACAGAGACAGGACCAGAGGTCCAGGATACAGAAGAGGAGGAAGTGCCAGAAGTGGCAGAAGAAGTTTCTGTAATGCCTCTGTTGGAAGAAAGAGGGAAAATGAAAATGGGTGTTGCCCCATTCCCTAACCGATTAGAAAAGCCAGTGGATCCTATTAAGGAATACGATCTGGTCAGAGATCTAGATACCTTTAAACCAAACCTCACATTCCGACAACTACTGATGTTGTCTCCCAGTTGCCGGAAAAGGTTCAAAAGTATACTGACGAAAAGACGTGGTTTAAGGATTGCTCCCTCAACCGTGACAAAGTCCAACAAGGCTCCAGAGCCTGTGAAAGAAGTGGATGTGGCTAATGCTTTTCTAGATCCGGGTACTCCAGAGACTGGCGTGTGGATAGAAGGCTGCTTCATTGCAAATGCACTGATTGATGGAGGTTCATCAGTAAACATTATGACAGATGTGACAATGAACGATCTAGGCTTACAAGGTGTGCAACCAACCCAATGGCTCATCAGATTGGCGGATCAGAGTAGAATCAAGCCTTTGGGCATTCTTCCATATGTGAAGACTACAGTGGCTGGAAAAGATTATTGGCTGACCTATTTGGTGGTGAAGCCAAACTCTTATGGTACATCCTATCCTCTGTTACTAGGTAGACCATGGCTTTTTGAAGCCCGAGCAAGGACTGATTGGTTCAAAGGAACCTTGACCTTGGGTCGAGGACCCAACAAAGTGGTGCTGAAACTGTATGGTTCTCAAAAAGGACATGGTTCCACCTCCTTGGAATTATCTTCTGATTCCCCTAACGAGGCTACAGATGGAACGTCAGCAGACGAAGATGCTGTCAAACAGATCCTTCCTAAGAAAACAGTGGCACATTCTTTAACAGTGGATACTGTAAGCCGACTTCCAAAAGATGCAAAGCCATTATCAATGGGTGAATACTTCCTGCCTGAACCAGGCATGACTTCTGAAATCACTTCTGATAGTGAGATAGAAGCATGGATGTACTGCTCTCCCTGTTACATGGCCACAGCAGAAGCAGAGACAGAGGCAGGAGGGGAAACAGAGAATCTATTCTTCTGTTACAGAGCTCCTACAGAGACAGAAGCAGAGACAGAAGCAGAAGCAGAAGCATCAACAGAGACAGAAGCAGAAGCAGAGACAGAGACAGAAGAGGATGAATATGATATGGACGAAGAGGATTATGCAAGTGAAATAGAAGAGTCTATCCCCCTTGAAGAGGATACATTTGAGGAAGAAGTTCCAGAAGCATCAGAAGCCGATGAGCTCATGCTATGGGACAGAATGGCAATGGTACCATTTGGTCTGGTAAATGGATCTTCTCATATGCAAAACCTTTATAAGACGTGGATTAAGAAGAACAAGCCGTCTTTCAGTAGTGGCTCCTGCCGTCCTAACCTATCTTTGCCAAAGAAAGATGATGATGATGCACCGTGCCAACAAGCACCAATCCCACCAACCCAACAGGCATCAGAGGGTCCCTGTTATGTGACGTTCCTGGATGTATCATCAGAAGATGAGTCTTCAAGCCAAGACATAATTAATCTTGAAACCAAATCCGAAACGGCGCTTATCCCATTCCAACGTCTTAAGGAGCAACCTAAGTCTCCACCAAAAGAAGAAGTTGGTTCTAGTGGGACATCAGAAGAGGACATCACTCCCTTGAAGGAGTCAGATCTCTACCCAGAAGCAGTCCGTGGGACCTTCATCCGTGAAGTAGAAGGTGAAAGGCAGTTAACCTTTGTGGATTCAGAAGGCACTGAACGCCACTTGAAGGTGGGTAGCAGTCTCCCAGAAGAGGAGTTGTCAACCTTGTACAACTTGTTGAAAGAAATTTTGGACGTGTTTGCGTGGTCTTACAAAGACCTAAAGGGGATTGATCCCACAATATGTCAACATCATATTGACTTGGAGCCTGATGCCAAGCCAATACGGCAACGACAGAGGCGAATGAACCCAAATTATTCCACATTGGTGAAAGCGGAGCTGCTGAAGCTTCTGGAAGCCGAGTTCATCTATCCAGTGGCAAATAGTGAATGGGTTTCACCCATCGTGGTTGTACCCAAGAAGAATGGCAAATTGCGAATATGTGTGGATTTCCGAAAGCTTAATTCCAAGACAAAGAAGGATCACTTTCCTATTCCTTTCACAGACCAACTGTTGGACACAGTGGCAGGACATGAGCTTTATTCCCTTCTGGATGGGTTCAGTGGATACAACCAAGTGCAAATCGCAGAAGAAGACCAATCCAAAACAACCTTCACCACAGAATGGGGGACCTACGCTTACCGAGTGATGCCATTTGGGCTCTGCAATGCCCCTGCTACTTTCCAACGAGTCATGATGGCCGCATTTCAAAATCATCTGCATGACTTTATCGAAGTATATTTGGATGACTTCTGTGTTTATAGTTTGATCAGTGAACACTGGGGACATTTGGAACAATGCTTTGACCGATGCCGGGAGTATGGGATTTCCCTCAACCCCGACAAATGCATCTTTGGGGTCTCTTCTGGAGTCTTGTTGGGCCACATTGTCTCTGCACAAGGGATATCAACAGACCCTGCAAAGATCGAAAAGATCTCAGCTCTGCAAGCACCCACCAACCTCAAACAGTTGAGGGGATTCCTAGGCCATGTGGGTTACTACAGAAGGTTCATAGCTCACTTTGCAACAAAGGCAACCTCCTTGCACAAGCTTCTGAGGAAAGATGCAGAGTTTACTTGGACGGAAGAATGTGACAGAGCCTTCCACACTCTGAAGCAGTGTCTGATAGAGGCACCCATCCTGCAACCTCCTGATTGGACGAAAGAGTTCCACGTACACACTGATGCATCAATTGAAGGTTTAGGTGCTGTCCTCTGCCAGAAGGGCTCCTCGAAGTTGGATCAACCGATCTATTACGCAAGCCGAAAAGTCACTGATAGGGAACGGAACTATATAGTGACAGAGCTGGAGTGCTTGGCCATGGTGTTTGCCTTGGAGAAGTTTCGCCATTACCTCCTATCTACCCACTTTAAATTTTATGTGGATCATGAGGCCCTGTCCTTCTTAATGAACAAAGCAGATGTGAAAGGACGAATGATAACATGGCTCCTTTTATTCCAGGAGTTCGACTTTGAGGTGATTATTAAGCCTGGTCGTTCCCATATTCTGGCTGATCATCTGTCGCGTATCCCACAAACTGTAGACGAGGAACGAGATGATCCAGACCTCCCTGATGCTTCCCTATTCTTGGTAGAAACTGTAACTCCCTGGTATGCAGACATTGCCAATTTGTTGGCAACCCAACAGTACCCTCCTGGTATTTCTAGTCGGGAAAGGAAGAAGCTCATGCTAGAATCAGCCCCCTACACCCTGCTAGGCGGTGCACTGTACAAGCAAGGTAAAGATGAAGTGCTCCGAAGATGTGTTGCCGGGGATGAGATTGGGATTGTTTTGAAGGCTTGCCACGACGAGCCATGTGGAGGTCACTTTGCAGGAGAAGCTACAGCCAGGAAGGCTCTGCTAGCAGGATATTGGTGGCCTACCATTCACAAAGATTCCTATGATTACTGTAAAAGATGTGATGCTTGTCAAAGAATGGGGAAACCCACCAAGACAAGTGCCATGCCATTGCAACCTATCCTTCCCTTGAAGCCGTTTGAGAAGTGGGGCATTGACTTCGTAGGTCCGATCGATCCTCCTACCAGAAGGAAACAGAACAGATACATCCTCGTATGTACGGATTATGTCACAAAGTGGTGTGAAGCTAAAGCCCTCAAGCGGGACGATGGTAACAGCGTGGCCCTGTTCATGTACGAGAATATCATCACCCGTTTTGGCAGTCCCTTAGAGCTGGTAAGTGACAGAGGCACTCATTTCCTTAACAAAGTCATGGAAGAGTTGACAGAATTGTATAAGATCCGCCATCGCAAGTCCACTCCCTATTACCCCAGAGCCAACGGCCAAGTCGAAGTCACCAATCGCATCCTTTGCTCGATTCTGACAAGGACAATTGCCGCACATCGTCGTGATTGGGACGATCGACTTACAGAGGCCCTCTGGGCGTACAGAACCTCTCATAAAGCAGCAACGGGACAGACACCTTTCCAACTGGTGTATGGTACAGAAGCCGTTTTTCCTGTTGAACTGGAGCTACCCTCTTTGAGAGTAGCTATCAAAGAGCGTTTGGGGGATGATGATTCACTGCAACGCCGTCTCCTGCACTTGGAATGTTTGGATGAAATTCGTAGGATGGCTCTACAGTGCATGGAAGCCACGCAAGCTCGACGTAAGGCTTACCATGACAGTTTCATCAAGCACAAGGAGTTCAAAGAAGGTGATTTGGTCCTAGCCTACGATTCACGATTTGGCAAGTTTCCTGGCAAGCTCCAGCAGCGGTGGATGGGCCCCTATAAGGTACTTGCAGTCAACCCTAATGGCTCTGTCCAAATACAGACCCTGGATGCCTCTGATGATCCCTTTCTGATCAATGGTTATCGCTTGAAGAAGTACTTCCCTCCTTGGGGATCTTGACAATTACGGTCACTTGATCTTTTCCCTCGTTGTCGCGGCACTGTACTTCTTATGTTGACACTTCTGTTAGCCGTTCTTCAATCACTCCTGATGAAGTGGACGCAACCCTCTGTCCCCTCAAAACCCCCTTCTAGCCTTGATCTCTTATCCTCTATTTTCCACCAGCGACAGTGGCGAGGTGGGTTCTGACACATTGTTTTTCCACCATTCCCTTGTTCAATTTGAAAAAAAAAAGAAAAAAAGAAAAAAAGAAAAACAAAATATATCGGTCATGGGAGAAAAGGACTTAGGTCCCTGTCATGCCGACCTCTTCTTCGAGAAAAGGTGGAAACACTCTCGGGAATAGGGGAAAATAAGAAAAAGAAAAAAAACAAAGAAAAAAAAAAAACAAAACAAAACAAATCTGTTATGAGAGAAAAGGAAGCAATTCCCTGTCATAGCAGGCCTCGTTCCAAGAAAAGGTGATAAACACCCTTGGACGGGAAGCTGGCAGTGGAAAAGGTGGTAACACCCCGCAGTCCAGAAAGTGGATTCATTGATTGATATCCCTAGGATCCAATTCCGACGCTGCCTCCCTTGGTACGCTGTGTCTTGGGTCTTTCTGCAAAGTGACTAACTGTCCTCTAGCAGACGACATATTCCTATCCAACACAATGTTCGAATTTGATGGCTACCTCCCTGGGTACGCCTCCTCAACAACTGGTGACGCGATCTTCATCGACAAACCCTTGAGTAATGTGAGCTTTCATCCTAACCGGATGGGGACGTGAGTATGGTTGCCCTCCTGTATCTATCAACAGAGAGTGAGACAGAGGGTGGGGCGAGAGACCAGTCTTTTCCCTTCCAATCAAATGAGAGGTGAGAAGTGTGAATGAAGTGTTGCACGCACGGGATGGGCCTCTCAAAGCACAAAGCACGATTTGTTTCTGTGCACTGCACCATAAGGCTCCCTGGCCTTCCTTCTTGCACTGTATGCCGACACAGGGCGGGATGCACAGTTGCACCATCAAATGCGCACAAGGCATACACCCTTTGCACACGTGATTGTGAGGATTACATCAATGGGTTTCAGGAAAAGGCTGCCCTCCTGTATCTATTAACAGAGAGTGAGACAGAGGGTGGGCTGAGTGTGACTGGAGTTTCTTCAATCATTTACCGAGAGGTGAGATTGAGGGACGTTACGACACTTGGAGTCAGGTATGTTTCCGTTTCCCTATGCACCCACGGGATGGGTCTTTACCATCAACACAAGACACATCACCCTGTTCTGTGCACTGCACCATAAGGCTCCCTTGCCTTCCTCCTTGCACTTATGCCAGATGGGTTGGACGCACTAATGCACCATCAACTGTGCACCCTGGCATACTCCTTCTGCACCATTTTCCCCTTTGTCGATTCCTCAACCGGGTATGAGATATGGGTTTTAATCATTCTTTCTCGTGTGATATTAGTCATGGGGCGAGTGACTGTTCTTTCATTTCGTTTGAGTGACTGTGAGTTGAGTGCAATATCCCTCATCGACGGATTTCTTGCGATTCCTTTCATCAGCTACCTCCCTGGGTGCTGCCGCATGGTCCCTGCCATGACGGACGTGTGCGCTGTGAAGATGCCTTAGTCCCTCCAGCGCTGACAACAACACTGGACGTGCCATCGATACTCAACCTTGATTCTTGACGAAACGGGCCAAGTTTTTCTAACCCTACAACTTCTGTTTCTTAGTGATGGTCATGTTTTAAGTGTGGGGAAGTTAGTGGCTGGTCTGTGGCGTGGTCCTAGGTCCCTGTTGTTTAGTTAACCCTATCTGTTAAGGTCTTAAGTGTGGGGACGCGTCCCTGCGTGTCTACATTGCATCCTCATCTGCATATGCCTTATTTTGCTCATGCATGAATACCATGACTTGCTTTTATCCTAATGGGGTCCCTTCCCACCCACCCGGTTCTGTTCCACCCACCCTTGGGGCTGTTTCCTTGCAGTTTTCCTTCCTTCCTTGATTTTGCGGTCCTTCTATGAGCATGCACCCTACGTTCACTTAAATCCACATCCAATCTTATAGCCCTGTTCCTCCCATTGAACGGTCCATTTTTCCTTTTTACCTACCCCTGTTCCGGTGTACGGTTTTTGAGTTATTAATTTTTGGCGCATTTTACTCAATTTAGACGCTTTTCCATGTGAACGCGCTTTTCTTGCTTCGAAACCGTGATTTGACGTCATAGCCCTGACCAAAGATTTTCCCCTGACATTTTTTCTTTTTATTCCACATCATCCCGATACACGGTTTGTCCGTTATTAATTTTCCGGGTTTTTAAGCCTTTTTCGTGCGTATTTTTGACATTTTTCTATGTGAACCTGCCCTATTTGTATCGGAATTCCAATTTGACTTGACAGCCGTGTCCGCTGTGCCTTCCCCTACCTTTTTTTTTTTCCTCCACCCTTTTTCGCCGTTCGGATTTTCACTTATTAAATTTTAAATGAGTTTTCGGGACTATTTTTGGAGTTTTTCACATGTGAACCCCTCCTATTTCCGCCGCAACTACGTTTTAACATGATAACCCTGTGCCACCCCTTCCTGCGCACATTTTTGCTTCTTACTGTATGTCATTCCGGTGACCGGTTCGTCCGATATTACTTTCTGATCCCATTTTCGGATTTGTTTTTTGGGTTTTTCCCATGTGAACGCGTCTTATCTTAGTCGGAATTCTGTTTTGACAGGATAGGATTGTCGGGCACATCTTTTTGCACCGTTTTCCTTTTTGCTACACCTCATTCCGATGCACGGATCTTTCGATATTAATTTTTAAATTGCATTTTTGGTTTGTTTTTTGTGTTTTTTGCACGTGAACGCCCTTTACCCCTCCCGGAACCCCCGTTCCGTATTTTCCCTGTTTCCCTCCTGTCGTCCTGCCCACTTTTCGTTTTTACGCTATTTCGTTTTGACATCCGGATTGGGAATTATGAATTTTTCTGTATTTTTGCGTTTTATTTTCTTGCGCTCGTTTTGCGCGTGAACGCGCCCGTTTTCGATTTAACGCGTCTCCACGCGCCCCGGTCGTGTCCGCGTCCCCCGTACCGTCCTCCCCGTGTCGTTTCAATCCCGTCACGGCAAAATTTTTTACCCCGCCCCGCGCACGTGCGCGGGACGGGGATCCGTCCCCTCTTGACCCCGCCCATCCTCCCTTCCCCCTGCCCGCCCACCTTTTATTTCAAAAACCAAAAAAAAAAAAAGAACAATAATAAATATTTCAAAAAAAAAAAAAAAAGGGGTACCCCTCCCGCCAACCGTTTCTCTCTCTTCTCTCTCTTTTTCTTTCTTTCTCTCTCTCTCTCTCTCTGTGCGTCCACCTCCCGTCCTTCGCCTTCTTCTCCTCCCTTCCTTCTCCCTTTCCTCCCCTCCTCCTACTTCTTCTTCCTCTTCCACCTTCCCTCTCCCTTCTCTCTCTTCCTTCTCCCTCCCTGCCCGCCATTGCGCCTCCCTGCCCTCTTCCTCCTTCTCTCTCCCCTCTTCCTCCTTCTTCTTCCCTCTTTCTCCTCCCTTCCTTCTCCCTTTCCTCCCCTCCTCCTACTTCTTCTTCCTCTTCCACCTTCCCTCTCCCTTCTCTCTCTTCCTTCTCCCTCCCTGCCCGCCATTGCGCCTCCCTGCCCTCTTCCTCCTTCTCTCTCCCCTCTTCCTCCTTCTTCTTCCCTCTTTCTCCCCTCTTCCTTCTCCTTCCTCCCCTCTGCGCCGCCCCGCCGTCTGCACCGGCCGCCGCCCGGCTCCGTCGTCGTCGCCGCCCGGCTCCGTCGTCGCCGCCCGCAGCACCGTCGCCGCCGCCCGCAGAATCGCCGCCGTCTGCACCGGCCGCCGCCCGGCTCCGCCGTCGTCGCCGCCCGCAACGCCGCAGTAGCCGCCGCCGGCTCCTCTTCCCCCACCTCCAGCCTCCACCTCCTACCCCACCTCCTTAGGTTAGAAGCTAACCTAAGTTAACCATTAATTAACTAACCTAAGTTAATCACTAACTTAACTAGACTTAACCTAACTGACTTAGGTAAACACTAACCTAACTGACTTAGGTAGACTTAACCTAACTGACTTAGGTCGTGTAGACTTAACTGATTAGCTTGACTTAAGTGATTTAAGTGATTAATGTGACTTGTGACTAATGTGACTTATGTGATTTATGTGACCAATGTGACTTACTTAATCACAATATTCATTTTTTCATTAAAAAAAATTTCAAATTTTTTTTAAAAAATTCCTTCTGTCTTTTGTTAATTTTTGGACCTTTGTCTGCTAGGAATTGCCTTTCCTATAATTTTAGAAAAATTCATCTTTCCTAAAATTACCCATAAATTGCCATAAAAAATAGGAAAAATCATTTAAAAATTGTAAAAAATTGTAAAAAAATTTCTAAAAACCTTCTAAAAAATTTTCCCTCACCTCCCTTCCTCATTTTTCATTTATTCAACCATTACAAAATCACCACTAACAATTAACTTAACTAACTTTTAAAAAAATAATAATAATAAATATAAAAAAATAAAAACCCAACATCAATAAACTTAGTACATCTGCTAAGGTGTTATTTGTTGTTTCATCAGTGCTTTTTGCTTTTCCTTTCCTGGGACTCTTCCGTGCGCATTCCTGCATTTCATACACACCCTGCCAGGTATTTATTTTCTGTTATTTATTTATTTATTTTTCCCCCTTAATCACAATTAATTGTTAAAATCAATTCTTTAATTCACCCACCATGGCACGCGCATTCGCGCTAAATACACATTTTTTTAACTAAAATAAACCAGCCGTTCACTTCGCACGCGCTACGTGCGCTACAGAGGCACTCTAAAATTTTTATTAAAAAGAACCAGCCGTCACATGAGCACGCGCTAGCAAAAAAGCGCTCCACATCACTTTAATTCTAATCAATGAATTGCATTTAGAGACCCAGTCGGGAATCGAAGTCCGGGAATCGCATAAAAGCACCGGTTTAACCTAATAATTGGTAATTAAATTTGTAATAAGGAACCGCCGTTTTCTTATTAAGGTTTATCACCTAATAAAACTTCACCCATTTTTAATAATTGATTAAAATCAACCCTTCATTCAATTAATCCCCCCTCACTGCACTTAATTCCCCTTTTCAATGAACCGTTTCGTGGGCTGGGTATCCGCAGTTCTTCGTGTTGTTTTCCATGGTCCACTCTTGGTTCTATCATAGATGTCGTATTGATAGATGTTGGATATGATATGGTTTTGGTTTCCTGTTTTCGTTACGGTTACGGTTACGGGTACGGTATGTAGTTTTTTTTTCTTTTATTGCCTGATACGGGGTTCAGGGTGTTTGTTTGATGCATCGCATGAAGCTTTCTGTCGCATTTGTCTCGAGGTCATGTCAAATTTTTTCTAGGATGTGGTTTGCTTGGGGTTAGTCGGTCGAGTCACGTTTTATTGGTTATTCTCTTATCCTTGGTTTTTGTCTGTTGGTTTGCAGGCATTCACCTTGATTGTCTGTGTTTGTGGTGTGTGTGTAACCATCTGAATGGCGCCTTCTCATGCTCCTCCCCCTATCCAGTACGTCCCACTAGTTAGTAGGGATTACTCGTCCCTACTTACTTTTGAGCCCCTCACGAAGGCAGGACTTGCTGCTTTTGTGGCCACTCCTTTTCCATTACTTCCAGAGGATCCGTCCGTATGTGATGAGTTCCTGGCCTCTTACAGCAAGAAGACAGGAGTAGTCCAAGGCATGTCTATGACATTGACGTCTCGAGGCTTAGGGAAGGCTCTGTCCTTACCCTCCAAAGGAGAACCTTTTGTGACCACTCGTCAGCTCTTCTCTAATGAAGAGATTCTCAAACTGTTGCAGAAGCAGACAAGGGAAGTCCTTGATGTTAAGAAAGTGATAAACTCTTCAGGAGTTTCGTTTTCTATGATCACTGATCCTGTCTGGAAGACGATGTGCCAGTTCCTTCAGGACAGATTCATGCCTGCCAAAACGCCATCCCACTATTTGTCCAAAGAGCTTTTCACAGCTTCCAGGATGGTGCTAAAAGGAGTTGCCATTGATTGGAGCACATACCTCCTTACTAAGATGGATCAGCATTTTGTTAAAGTTACGAGGGGTACTGTTACCAATGTTACCTACGGATCCTATTTGTCAGCCTTCTTGACCTATTCAGGTTTCCAGAAGACTGTACCTCCACCTCCTCCATCAGATCCAGTACCTCCTCCTCCACCTTCAGCAGAGTCAGCACCTATTGACATTGAGGATGATGATTCTCCGCCTCCCCTGGTCATACAGCGCAAACGCTTGAAGAGGGTAGCGGATAAAGCCCCTGCTGTACTTCCCTCGGTGCCTATCCCTGCTACTTCTGGCAGTGACCTCCCTGGGTTTCTCACTTGCAATAACCTATTCAGAGCACATAGAGAAGGATCCTTGGATATATCAGTTCCTTCCCTGAACAGTCTCGTTTCAGGAGATGCCATTCCTTTCCTCTGCAAGGATATTCAAAGTTCTATTGAGTTGTCAGTGACAGCCTGTGTTCAACAGCTGTACGCATCTTTCTATGAGGAGCTCATGCAGTCCAAAGACCAGTTGCATAAGGCAACATCTGAATTAGCTTCTACTAAGGATACCCTAGCAGATCTATTCAAGCAAATGGAACAGCAAACCCAACTGGTTGCCACTCAAAGCGATGAGATTTCTTCATTGAAGACCCAGTTATTCGAGGCTCAGTCACAGGTTACTAGCCTTTCAGCGGAGAAGGAGAGGATGTCCACCGAAGCGAAAGAATTCCAAGTTCAATTAGATGTCAAGCTTTCAGCTTTACAAATGGCTAATGACACAGTGGCCAACCAAACCTCCCAAATCCAGCAGTTGCAAGATCAGCTTGCGAAGTCCCGCTCTGTTCCTCCAAGCCCTCCTGTTCCATTCATTCCTTCTCTTTCACAGCAGGATTTGGCTGCCTTACAGAGACAGGCTACTTTGTGCCCTTTATTCCAAGACAAAGTGGAAAGATTGCAGTCCAGAATGGACTTATTATGGTCTACCTTTGAACAGTTTCAGGAATATGTCTTACCTGACCATTCTTTCTTTGTCCACTACCATTTACAGAAGCTGGTCTTCTATATGAAGCTTTCCACGATGGATTTACCTTTTCCGGAGGATGGCTGGAGTGGGGCTTGGTCTGCTGAGTTGTTGACAGAGGTAGTCAGAATGCTCTTTGAAGATTCTGTCACGCCAGACACCATGCTGATGTCATACATGTATCTCCGAGGAGATTTGTTAATTCCAGATGAGGTAGATATGGCATGGTATGTGGGGGATGTGGTCTTACAGGCTGTTCTCTATGTCAATCATTTGGAGTTGCGCATAGCTGATATGTTCCAGAGATATTCCTCCAAAGTAGCTGATTGTCAGGATAATTCGTGGCATCCTATGATTGATTCAGTGGTCCTCAATCAAAGACAAAACACAGCTCCTACCTTTGTACAGAGTACTAACCAACTGAGGATGGATCTCTTAACCTATCTTTCCAAACATAATCCATTTGATGCTACTTTCTTTGATGCCTATCAGAGACAATCTCTCTTGGGACCTTCTGTTCCTACCCTCCTTTATTATCAACAATTGGCTCACCGTTATGCTATATATTTTTCCCTTTGTCAAACTCATTCCACAGTAATTTTACCACTTCTTTTCCAACCTTCCAATTTTCCTCAAATTCCTATTTTCACTTACTGTTCCTTTATTGAGGATAGGGTATTTTCCCCTTCTCCACCCTGTCCTTCACCCCTCATTAATGTACCCTCCACATTTCCTATTTATCAGTTAACACCTTTCCTTAGTGATTCCTTACAAATTTCTGCCACTCCTTCTTTAACCTTTTCTTCTTTTTATGATTTTTCCTATCCTTCCCTACATCCACTTTCCCTTATTCCATTACCCTCTCCTAGCACTTCCATCTCTCAACCACCTTAGTTGGTTAGTGACTGTGCTGGTTTTGATACTCAGATTTCCAGAAGAAGGGGATGGAGTTCGGATGATTGCCTTACAGGACCGCAGATTAATTGGCCAGTAATTCCAGGGGAATGGACAGTTTCAAGTCAAGCTTATCAAAACTATGTTCATTTTGCCCAACAATATTCACAGTCTGCAGATCCCTCAGTGAGATTAACTGCTCACTTTGCTTGGTACCTGGCGTATATGCATAGGCACTCCCATACTGATTCAAAACATGGAGCCCCGAGAGGAACACCAAGGAAAAGGGAATTCTCTTGCAAGAAAATCTATCTTGTAACATCAACAAGCTTGTTTATCATGTTTCATATCATCACAACGAAGAAAAGAACACCAGGCACAACAAATCTTCATGCAGCATCATGTAAATCTCCCACGGTTTTTAGTAGAATCAACCATATTCTCCAACATCTTTACAAAATCCATCAATATTACAAAGAAAGCAAAGAATACACCATCTTTGAATGGAAATACATCACATAGTATTCATCTTCAATATCTTCATAGTCTTCTCTCTCAATCTCTCATATACAATCACTTTGTTTCAATAGAATTGGCTATCTCTGACTCTCTCTCTCACACTCCATCAATAATACATCATATCCTCACTACAATCTCTCAAAAATTACTCTCAATAATCACTCTTAGGTCGTGGATACCCCTCCCAAGAGGTATGTCTGATATGAAAGGTCACCAGAGCCACTACAGTGTCTCTTCATAGCTCACTACTGTCACTTCACTCTAGTCTTCTCTTGAGTCTTCAGCAGCTACTTCTTCCTCTTCCTTCAGCTCTTTTACACTTGTATTCACCTCTTTCCAAGGCTAGAAAACTTTCCCAAAGTCACACATACATTCCACAGAACACTTACAGAACAGTCTACAGAACAGTACTAGAACAGAGACAGTACAGAACAGAACAGAAACAGAACAGAACAGAAACAGAACAGAAGCAGAAGCTCTACAGAAGACCTACAGAAGGTTACAGAAGGTCATCAAAACCACATAACTCACTCTCAAACCATTTCAAACTCTCACAAACCATTCACTAAACTTTCACAATATCTCATTCTTCATCAATCAATACTCCATCCCTCCTTACAGAAGACAATCAGAACAAAACAGACCAAAACAGAAGGTATACAGAACCATTCAGAACATATCAGAACATCACAAAACCCTCAACAAACATCATGATCTTCCAAAACACAATCAATATTATCCAAAACACTCTCAATCCACTTCCAAATCAATCAATCATCCCATAAAATCAACCATTCAGCTCTCAAAAACAACAAAAATCAGCCAAAAAACAAGTCATTTCAACACTCAACATATCCCCACACTTAATAAGGAAGCGTTCTCGCGACTCAGGAAAAAGGGAATACAAGTTCAAGAAAAAGCTTCACTTGGATCTTCAATATCTTCTCACAAAGAATCCATCCACCACAACCCCATCTTATAACCTGTTTCTGATATAAAAATACGAAGAAAGGAAAACTCTTTCAAAATTAACACCTCTATCAAAAAAATCATCACAAATTTGTAAAGGATATAAGAGTTTGCTTCTTCTTCTTCTGCATCTTCATCTTCTTCAACTCTCCAACCACGACCCCAACTCGACAAATCTCCAAAACATAGCTCGTACACAAAATCCAATAGGAAACCACCACGTTCGTAGGACATAAATGAACTCACAATACTAATACGAATACACAACACAACCATCTGAATGACTTCTTCAAAAAGAGAAGAGTTTGGCATTAAAAAGCTTGCACCATACATTGGAAAGGCATCAATGAAGATGATCCCTCTTAAAAGATTGATGTTGTCTGAATCGATCCATAGATAAGGATTCATCTACAAAGTTTTTAGGAGGATTTTGGAAAAATTGGAGACAGCACATCCTTTCCAACAGGACCAAGTATCTGCTAGGCAAACAGAGGGCATGAAAATACAGTATCTCCAACTGTTGAGAATCAATGCTAACATTGACATTCATGCACAACTTTGGAATAGGCTTTGAATCAGTATGGGAGTGCCTATGCATATACGCCAGGTACCAAGCAAAGTGAGCAGTTAATCTCACTGAGGGATCTGCAGACTGTGAATATTGTTGGGCAAAATGAACATAGTTTTGATAAGCTTGACTTGAAACTGTCCATTCCCCTGGAATTACTGGCCAATTAATCTGCGGTCCTGTAAGGCAATCATCCGAACTCCATCCCCTTCTTCTGGAAATCTGAGTATCAAAACCAGCACAGTCACTAACCAACTGAGGTGGTTGAGAGATGGAAGTGCTAGGAGAGGGTAATGGAATAAGGGAAAGTGGATGTAGGGAAGGATAGGAAAAATCATAAAAAGAAGAAAAGGTTAAAGAAGGAGTGGCAGAAATTTGTAAGGAATCACTAAGGAAAGGTGTTAATTGATAAATAGGAAATGTGGAGGGTACATTAATGAGGGGTGAAGGACAGGGTGGAGAAGGGGAAAATACCCTATCCTCAATAAAGGAACAGTAAGTGAAAATAGGAATTTGAGGAAAATTGGAAGGTTGGAAAAGAAGTGGTAAAATTACTGTGGAACTAGATTGACAAAGGGAAAAATATAGAGCATAACGGTGAGCCAATTGTTGATAATAAAGGAGGGTAGGAACAGAAGGTCCCAAGAGAGATCGTCTCTGATAGGCATCAAAGAAAGTAGCATCAAATGGATTATGTTTGGAAAGATAGGTTAAGAGATCCATCCTCAGTTGGTTAGTACTCTGTACAAAGGTAGGAGCTGTGTTTTGTCTTTGATTTAGGACCACTGAATCAATCATAGGATGCCACGAATTATCCTGACAATCAGCTACTTTGGAGGAATATCTCTGGAACATATCAGCTATGCGCAACTCCAAATGATTGACATAGAGAACAGCCTGTAAGACCACATCCCCCACATACCATGCCATATCTACCTCATCTGGAATTAACAAATCTCCTCGGAGATACATGTATGACATCAGCATGGTGTCTGGCGTGACAGAATCTTCAAAGAGCATTCTGACTACCTCTGTCAACAACTCAGCAGACCAAGCCCCACTCCAGCCATCCTCCGGAAAAGGTAAATCCATCGTGGAAAGCTTCATATAGAAGACCAGCTTCTGTAAATGGTAGTGGACAAAGAAAGAATGGTCAGGTAAGACATATTCCTGAAACTGTTCAAAGGTAGACCATAATAAGTCCATTCTGGACTGCAATCTTTCCACTTTGTCTTGGAATAAAGGGCACAAAGTAGCCTGTCTCTGTAAGGCAGCCAAATCCTGCTGTGAAAGAGAAGGAATGAATGGAACAGGAGGGCTTGGAGGAACAGAGCGGGACTTCGCAAGCTGATCTTGCAACTGCTGGATTTGGGAGGTTTGGTTGGCCACTGTGTCATTAGCCATTTGTAAAGCTGAAAGCTTGACATCTAATTGAACTTGGAATTCTTTCGCTTCGGTGGACATCCTCTCCTTCTCTGCTGAAAGGCTAGTAACCTGTGACTGAGCCTCGAATAACTGGGTCTTCAATGAAGAAATCTCATCGCTTTGAGTGGCAACCAGTTGGGTTTGCTGTTCCATTTGCTTGAATAGATCTGCTAGGGTATCCTTAGTAGAAGCTAATTCAGATGTTGCCTTATGCAACTGGTCTTTGGACTGCATGAGCTCCTCATAGAAAGATGCGTACAGCTGTTGAACACAGGCTGTCACTGACAACTCAATAGAACTTTGAATATCCTTGCAGAGGAAAGGAATGGCATCTCCTGAAACGAGACTGTTCAGGGAAGGAACTGATATATCCAAGGATCCTTCTCTATGTGCTCTGAATAGGTTATTGCAAGTGAGAAACCCAGGGAGGTCACTGCCAGAAGTAGCAGGGATAGGCACGGAGGGAAGTACAGCAGGGGCTTTGTCCGCTACCCTCTTCAAGCGTTTGCGCTGTATGACCAGGGGAGGCGGAGAATCATCATCCTCAATGTCAATAGGTGCTGACTCTTCTGAAGGTGGAGGAGGTAGTACTGGATCTGAAGGAGGAGGTGGAGGTACAGTCTTCTGTAAACCTGAATAGGTCAAGAAGGCAGACAAATAGGATCCGTAGGTAACATTGGTAACAGTACCCCTCGTAACTTTAACAAAATGCTGATCCATCTTAGTAAGGAGGTATGTGCTCCAATCAATGGCAACTCCTTTTAGCACCATCCTGGAAGCTGTGAAAAGCTCTTTGGACAAATAGTGGGATGGCGTTGTGGCAAGCATGAATCTGTCCTGAAGGAGCTGGCACATCGTCTTCCAGACAGGATCAGTGATCATAGAAAACGAAACTCCTGAAGAGTTTATCACTTTCTTAACATCAAGGACTTCCCTTGTCTGCTTCTGCAACAGTTTGAGAATCTCTTCATTAGAGAAGAGCTGACGAGTGGTCACAAAAGGTTCTCCTTTGGAGGGTAAGGACAGAGCCTTCCCTAAGCCTCGAGACGTCAATGTCATAGACATGCCTTGGACTACTCCTGTCTTCTTGCTGTAAGAGGCCAGGAACTCATCACATACGGACGGATCCTCTGGAAGTAATGGAAAAGGAGTGGCCACAAAAGCAGCAAGTCCTGCCTTCGTGAGGGGCTCAAAAGTAAGTAGGGACGAGTAATCCCTACTAACTAGTGGGACGTACTGGATAGGGGGAGGAGCATGAGAAGGCGCCATTCAGATGGTTACACACACACCACAAACACAGACAATCAAGGTGAATGCCTGCAAACCAACAGACAAAAACCAAGGATAAGAGAATAACCAATAAAACGTGACTCGACCGACTAACCCCAAGCAAACCACATCCTAGAAAAAATTTGACATGACCTCGAGACAAATGCGACCGAAAGCTTCATGCGATGCATCAAACAAACACCCTGAACCCCGTATCAGGCAATAAAAGAAAAAAACTACATACCGTACCCGTAACCGTAACCGTAACCGTAACCGTAACGAAAACAGGAAACCAAAACCATACCATATCCAACACATATCAATACGATATCTATGATAGAACCAAGAGTGGACCATGGAAAACAACACGAAGAACTGCGGATACCCAGCCCACGAAACGGTTCATTGAAAAGGGGAATTAAGTGTAGTGAGGGGGGATTAATTGAATGAAGGGTTGATTTTAATCAATTATTAAAAATGGGTGAAGTTTTATTAGGTGATAAACCTTAATAAGAAAACGGCGGTTCCTTATTACAAATTTAATTACCAATTATTAGGTTAAACCGGTGCTTTTATGCGATTCCCGGACTTCGATTCCCAACTGGGTCTCTAAATGCAATTCATTGATTATAATTAAAGTGATGTGGAGCGCTTTTTTGCTAGCGCGTGCTCATGTGACGGCTGGTTCTTTTTAATAAAAATTTTAGAGTGCCTCTGTAGCGCACGTAGCGCGTGCGAAGTGAATGGCTGGTTTATTTTAGTTTAAAAAAATGTGTATTTAGCGCGAATGCGCGTGCCATGGTGGGTGAATTAAAGAATTGATTTTAACAATTAATTGTGATTAAGGGGGAAAAATAAATAAATAAATAACAGAAAATAAATACCTGGGAGGGTGTGTATGAAATGCAGGAATGCGCACGGAAGAGTCCCAGGAAAGGAAAAGCAAAAAGCACTGATGAAACAACAAATAACACCTTAGCAGATGTACTAAGTTGATTGATGTTGGGTTTTTATTTTTTTATATTTATTATTATTATTTTTTAAAAGTTAGTTAAGTTAATTGTTAGTGGTGATTTTGTAATGGTTGAATAAATGAAAAATGAGGAAGGGAGGTGAGGGAAAATTTTTTAGAAGGTTTTTAGAAAATTTTTTACAATTTTTTACAATTTTTAAATGATTTTTCCTATTTTTTATGGCAATTTATGGGTAATTTTAGGAAAGATGAATTTTTCTAAAATTATAGGAAAGGCAATTCCTAGCAGACAAAGGTCCAAAAATTAACAAAAGACAGAAGGAATTTTTAAATTTTTTTTAAAATGAAAAATGAATATTGTGATTAAGTAAGTCACATTGGTCACATAAGTCACATTAGTCACAAGTCACATTAATCACTTAAATCACTTAAGTCAAGCTAATCAGTTAAGTCTACACGACCTAAGTCAGTTAGGTTAAGTCTACCTAAGTCAGTTAGGTTAGTGTTTACCTAAGTCAGTTAGGTTAAGTCTAGTTAAGTTAGTGATTAACTTAGGTTAGTTAATTAATGGTTAACTTAGGTTAGCTTCTAACCTAAGGAGGTGGGGTAGGAGGTGGAGGCTGGAGGTGGGGGAAGAGGAGCCGGCGGCGGCTACTGCGGCGTTGCGGGCGGCGACGACGGCGGAGCCGGGCGGCGGCCGGTGCAGACGGCGGCGATTTTGCGGGCGGCGGCGACGGTGCGGCGGGCGGCGACGACGGAGCCGGGCGGCGGCCGGTGCAGACGGCGGGGCGGCGCAGAGGGGAGGAAGGAGAAGGAAGAGGGGAGAAAGAGGGAAGAAGAAGGAGGAAGAGGGGAGAGAGAAGGAGGAAGAGGGCAGGGAGGCACAATGGCGGGCAGGGAGGGAGAAGGAAGAGAGAGAAGGGAGAGGGAAGGTGGAAGAGGAAGAAGAAGTAGGAGGAGGGGAGGAAAGGGAGAAGGAAGGGAGGAGAAAGAGGGAAGAAGAAGGAGGAAGAGGGGAGAGAGAAGGAGGAAGAGGGCAGGGAGGCGCAATGGCGGGCAGGGAGGGAGAAGGAAGAGAGAGAAGGGAGAGGGAAGGTGGAAGAGGAAGAAGAAGTAGGAGGAGGGGAGGAAAGGGAGAAGGAAGGGAGGAGAAGAAGGCGAAGGACGGGAGGTGGACGCACAGAGAGAGAGAGAGAGAAAGAAAGAAAAAGAGAGAGAAGAGAGAGAAACGGTTGGCGGGAGGGGTACCCCTTTTTTTTGTTTTTTTTTTTTTTGAAATATTTATTATTGTTCTTTTTTTTTTTTTTTGGTTTTTGAAATAAAAGGTGGGCGGGCAGGGGGAAGGGAGGATGGGCGGGGTCAAGAGGGGACGGATCCCCGTCCTGCGCACGTGTGCGGGGCGGGGTAAAAAATTTTGCCGTGACGGGATTGAAACGACACGGGGAGGACGGTACGGGGGACGCGGACACGACCGGGGCGCGTGGAGACGCGTTAAATCGAAAACGGGCGCGTTCACGCGCAAAACGAGCGCAAGAAAATAAAACGCAAAAATACAGAAAAATTCATAATTTCCAATCCGGATGTCAAAACGAAATAGCGTAAAAACGAAAAGTGGGCAGGACGACAGGAGGGAAACAGGGAAAATACGGAACGGGGGTTCCGGGAGGGGTAAAGGGCGTTCACGTGCAAAAAACACAAAAAACAAACAAAAAATGCAATTTAAAAATTAATATCGAAAGATCCGTGCATCGGAATGAGGTGTAGCAAAAAGGAAAACGGTGCAAAAAGATGTGCCCGACAATCCTATCCTGTCAAAACAGAATTCCGACTAAGATAAGACGCGTTCACATGGGAAAAACCCAAAAAACAAATCCGAAAATGGGATCAGAAAGTAATATCGGACGAACCGGTCACCGGAATGACATACAGTAAGAAGCAAAAATGTGCGCAGGAAGGGGTGGCACAGGGTTATCATGTTAAAACGTAGTTGCGGCGGAAATAGGAGGGGTTCACATGTGAAAAACTCCAAAAATAGTCCCGAAAACTCATTTAAAATTTAATAAGTGAAAATCCGAACGGCGAAAAAGGGTGGAGGAAAAAAAAAAAAGGTAGGGGAAGGCACAGCGGACACGGCTGTCAAGTCAAATTGGAATTCCGATACAAATAGGGCAGGTTCACATAGAAAAATGTCAAAAATACGCACGAAAAAGGCTTAAAAACCCGGAAAATTAATAACGGACAAACCGTGTATCGGGATGATGTGGAATAAAAAGAAAAAATGTCAGGGGAAAATCTTTGGTCAGGGCTATGACGTCAAATCACGGTTTCGAAGCAAGAAAAGCGCGTTCACATGGAAAAGCGTCTAAATTGAGTAAAATGCGCCAAAAATTAATAACTCAAAAACCGTACACCGGAACAGGGGTAGGTAAAAAGGAAAAATGGACCGTTCAATGGGAGGAACAGGGCTATAAGATTGGATGTGGATTTAAGTGAACGTAGGGTGCATGCTCATAGAAGGACCGCAAAATCAAGGAAGGAAGGAAAACTGCAAGGAAACAGCCCCAAGGGTGGGTGGAACAGAACCGGGTGGGTGGGAAGGGACCCCATTAGGATAAAAGCAAGTCATGGTATTCATGCATGAGCAAAATAAGGCATATGCAGATGAGGATGCAATGTAGACACGCAGGGACGCGTCCCCACACTTAAGACCTTAACAGATAGGGTTAACTAAACAACAGGGACCTAGGACCACGCCACAGACCAGCCACTAACTTCCCCACACTTAAAACATGACCATCACTAAGAAACAGAAGTTGTAGGGTTAGAAAAACTTGGCCCGTTTCGTCAAGAATCAAGGTTGAGTATCGATGGCACGTCCAGTGTTGTTGTCAGCGCTGGAGGGACCAAGGCATCTTCACAGCGCACACGTTCGTCATGGCAGGGACCATGCGGCAGCACCCAGGGAGGTAGCTGATGAAAGGAATCGCAAGAAATCCGTCGATGAGGGATATTGCACTCAACTCACAGTCACTCAAACGAAATGAAAGAACAGTCACTCGCCCCATGACTAATATCACACGAGAAAGAATGATTAAAACCCATATCTCATACCCGGTTGAGGAATCGACAAAGGGGGAAATGGTGCAGAAGGAGTATGCCAGGGTGCACAGTTGATGGTGCATTAGTGCGTCCAACCCATCTGGCATAAGTGCAAGGAGGAAGGCAAGGGAGCCTTATGGTGCAGTGCACAGAACAGGGTGATGTGTCTTGTGTTGATGGTAAAGACCCATCCCGTGGGTGCATAGGGAAACGGAAACATACCTGACTCCAAGTGTCGTAACGTCCCTCAATCTCACCTCTCGGTAAATGATTGAAGAAATTCCAGTCACACTCAGCCCACCCTCTGTCTCACTCTCTGTTAATAGATACAGGAGGGCAGCCTTTTCCTGAAACCCATTGATGTAATCCTCACAATCACGTGTGCAAAGGGTGTATGCCTTGTGCGCATTTGATGGTGCAACTGTGCATCCCGCCCTGTGTCGGCATACAGTGCAAGAAGGAAGGCCAGGGAGCCTTATGGTGCAGTGCACATAAACAAATCGTGCTTTGTGCTTTGAGAGGCCCATCCCGTGCGTGCAACACTTCATTCACACTTCTCACCTCTCATTTGATTGGAAGGGAAAAGACTGGTCTCTCGCCCCACCCTCTGTCTCACTCTCTGTTGATAGATACAGGAGGGCAACCATACTCACGTCCCCATCCGGTTAGGATGAAAGCTCACATTACTCAAGGGTTTGTCGATGAAGATCGCGTCACCAGTTGTTGAGGAGGCGTACCCAGGGAGGTAGCCATCAAATTCGAACATTGTGTTGGATAGGAATATGTCGTCTGCTAGAGGACAGTTAGTCACTTTGCAGAAAGACCCAAGACACAGCGTACCAAGGGAGGCAGCGTCGGAATTGGATCCTAGGGATATCAATCAATGAATCCACTTTCTGGACTGCGGGGTGTTACCACCTTTTCCACTGCCAGCTTCCCGTCCAAGAGTGTTTATCACCTTTTCTTGGAACGAGGCCTGCTATGACAGGGAATTGCTTCCTTTTCTCTCATAACAGATTTGTTTTGTTTTGTTTTATTTTTTTTCTTTGTTTTTTTTCTTTTTCTTATTTTCCCCTATTCCCGAGGGTGTTTCCACCTTTTCTCGAAGAATAGGTCGGCATGACAGGGACCTAAGTCCTTTTCTCCCATGACCGATATGTTTGGTTTTGGTCTCTTTTTTTTTTCTTTTTCTCTTTTCTTCAAATTGAACAAGGGAATGGTTGAAAGACCATGTGTCAGAACCCACCTCGCCACTATCGCTGGTGGAAAATAGAGGATAAGAGATCAAGGCTAGAAGGGGGTTTTGAGGGGACAGAGGGTTGCGTCCACTTCATCAGGAGTGATTGAAGAACGCCTAACAGAAGTGTCAACATAAGAAGTACAGTGCCGCGCCAACGAGGGAAAAGATCAAGTGACCGTAATTGTCAAGATCCCCAAGGAGGGAAGTACTTCTTCAGGCGATATCCATTGATCAGAAAGGGATCATCAGAGGCATCAACGGTCTGTACTTGGACAGAGCCATTAGGGTTGACTGCAAGTACCTTATAGGGGCCCATCCACCGCTGCTGGAGCTTGCCAGGAAACTTGCCAAAGTGTGAATCATAGGCTAGGACCAAATCACCTTCTTTGAACTCCTTGTGCTTGATGAAGCTATCATGGTAAGCCTTACGTCGAGCTTGCGTGGCTTCCATGCACTGTAGAGCCATCCTACGAATTTCGTCCAAACATTCCAAGTGCAGGAGACGGTGTTGCAGTGAATCATCATCCCCCAAACGCTCTTTGATAGCTACTCGCAAAGAGGGTAATTCTAGTTCAACAGGAAAAACTGCTTCTGTACCATACACCAACTGAAAAGGTGTCTGTCCTGTTGCTGCTTTATGAGAGGTTCTGTACGCCCAGAGGGCCTCTGTAAGTCGATCATCCCAATCACGACGATGTGCGGCAATCGTCCTTGTCAGAATCGAGCAGAGGATGCGATTGGTGACTTCGACTTGGCCGTTGGCTCTGGGGTAATAGGGAGTAGACTTGCGATGGCGGATCTTATACAACTCTGTCAACTCTTCCATGACTTTGTTAAGGAAATGAGTGCCTCTGTCACTTACTAGCTCTAAGGGACTGCCAAAACGGGTGATAATATTCTCGTACATGAACAGGGCCACGCTGTTACCATCGTCCCGCTTGAGGGCTTTAGCTTCACACCACTTGGTGACATAATCCGTACATACGAGGATGTATCTATTCTGCTTCCTTCTGGTAGGAGGATCGATCGGACCTACGAAGTCAATGCCCCACTTCTCAAACGGCTTCAAGGGAAGGATAGGTTGCAATGGCATGGCACTTGTCTTGGTGGGTTTCCCCATTCTTTGACAAGCATCACATCTTTTACAGTAATCATAGGAATCTTTGTGAATGGTAGGCCACCAATATCCTGCTAGCAGAGCTTTCCTGGCTGTAGCTTCTCCTGCAAAGTGACCTCCACATGGCTCGTCGTGGCAAGCCTTCAAAACAATCCCAATCTCATCCCCGGCAACACATCTTCGGAGCACTTCATCTTTACCTTGCTTGTACAGTGCACCGCCTAGCAGGGTGTAGGGGGCTGATTCTAGCATGAGCTTCTTCCTTTCCCGACTAGAAATACCAGGAGGGTACTGTTGGGTTGCCAACAAATTGGCAATGTCTGCATACCAGGGAGTTACAGTTTCTACCAAGAATAGGGAAGCATCAGGGAGGTCTGGATCATCTCGTTCCTCGTCTACAGTTTGTGGGATACGCGACAGATGATCAGCCAGAACATGGGAACGACCAGGCTTAATAATCACCTCAAAGTCGAACTCCTGGAATAAAAGGAGCCATCTCATCATTCGTCCTTTCACATCTGCTTTGTTCATTAAGAAGGACAGGGCCTCATGATCCACATAAAATTTAAAGTGGGTAGATAGGAGGTAATGGCGAAACTTCTCCAAGGCAAACACCATGGCCAAGCACTCCAGCTCTGTCACTGTATAGTTCCGTTCCCTATCAGTGACTTTTCGGCTTGCGTAATAGATCGGTTGATCCAACTTCGAGAAGCCCTTCTGGCAGAGGACAGCACCTAAACCTTCAATTGATGCATCAGTGTGTACGTGGAACTCTTTCGTCCAATCAGGAGGTTGCAGGATGGGTGCCTCTATCAGACACTGCTTCAGAGTGTGGAAGGCTCTGTCACATTCTTCCGTCCAAGTAAACTCTGCATCTTTCCTCAGAAGCTTGTGCAAGGAGGTTGCCTTTGTTGCAAAGTGAGCTATGAACCTTCTGTAGTAACCCACATGGCCTAGGAATCCCCTCAACTGTTTGAGGTTGGTGGGTGCTTGCAGAGCTGAGATCTTTTCGATCTTTGCAGGGTCTGTTGATATCCCTTGTGCAGAGACAATGTGGCCCAACAAGACTCCAGAAGAGACCCCAAAGATGCATTTGTCGGGGTTGAGGGAAATCCCATACTCCCGGCATCGGTCAAAGCATTGTTCCAAATGTCCCCAGTGTTCACTGATCAAACTATAAACACAGAAGTCATCCAAATATACTTCGATAAAGTCATGCAGATGATTTTGAAATGCGGCCATCATGACTCGTTGGAAAGTAGCAGGGGCATTGCAGAGCCCAAATGGCATCACTCGGTAAGCGTAGGTCCCCCATTCTGTGGTGAAGGTTGTTTTGGATTGGTCTTCTTCTGCGATTTGCACTTGGTTGTATCCACTGAACCCATCCAGAAGGGAATAAAGCTCATGTCCTGCCACTGTGTCCAACAGTTGGTCTGTGAAAGGAATAGGAAAGTGATCCTTCTTTGTCTTGGAATTAAGCTTTCGGAAATCCACACATATTCGCAATTTGCCATTCTTCTTGGGTACAACCACGATGGGTGAAACCCATTCACTATTTGCCACTGGATAGATGAACTCGGCTTCCAGAAGCTTCAGCAGCTCCGCTTTCACCAATGTGGAATAATTTGGGTTCATTCGCCTCTGTCGTTGCCGTACTGGCTTGGCATCAGGCTCCAAGTCAATATGATGTTGACATATTGTGGGATCAATCCCCTTTAGGTCTTTGTAAGACCACGCAAACACGTCCAAATTTTCTTTCAACAAGTTGTACAAGGTTGACAACTCCTCTTCTGGGAGACTGCTACCCACCTTCAAGTGGCGTTCAGTGCCTTCTGAATCCACAAAGGTTAACTGCCTTTCACCTTCTACTTCACGGATGAAGGTCCCGCGGACTGCTTCTGGGTAGAGATCTGACTCCTTCAAGGGAGTGATGTCCTCTTCTGATGTCCCACTAGAACCAACTTCTTCTTTTGGTGGAGACTTAGGTTGCTCCTTAAGACGTTGGAATGGGATAAGCGCCGTTTCGGATTTGGTTTCAAGATTAATTACGTCTTGGCTTGAAGACTCATCTTCTGATGATACATCCAGGAACGTCACATAACAGGGACCCTCTGATGCCTGTTGGGTTGGTGGGATTGGTGCTTGTTGGCACGGTGCATCATCATCATCTTTCTTTGGCAAAGATAGGTTAGGACGGCAGGAGCCACTACTGAAAGACGGCTTGTTCTTCTTAATCCACGTCTTATAAAGGTTTTGCATATGAGAAGATCCATTTACCAGACCAAATGGTACCATTGCCATTCTGTCCCATAGCATGAGCTCATCGGCTTCTGATGCTTCTGGAACTTCTTCCTCAAATGTATCCTCTTCAAGGGGGATAGACTCTTCTATTTCACTTGCATAATCCTCTTCGTCCATATCATATTCATCCTCTTCTGTCTCTGTCTCTGCTTCTGCTTCTGTCTCTGTTGATGCTTCTGCTTCTGCTTCTGTCTCTGCTTCTGTCTCTGTAGGAGCTTTGTAACAGAAGAATAGATTCTCTGTTTCCCCTCCTGCCTCTGTCTCTGCTTCTGCTGTGGCCATGTAACAGGGAGAGCAGTACATCCATGCTTCTATCTCACTATCAGAAGTGATTTCAGAAGTCATGCCTGGTTCAGGCAGGAAGTATTCACCCATTGATAATGGCTTTGCATCTTTTGGAAGTCGGCTTACAGTATCCACTGTTAAAGAATGTGCCACTGTTTTCTTAGGAAGGATCTGTTTGACAGCATCTTCGTCTGCTGACGTTCCATCTGTAGCCTCGTTAGGGGAATCAGAAGATAATTCCAAGGAGGTGGAACCATGTCCTTTTTGAGAACCATACAGTTTCAGCACCACTTTGTTGGGTCCTCGACCCAAGGTCAAGGTTCCTTTGAACCAATCAGTCCTTGCTCGGGCTTCAAAAAGCCATGGTCTACCTAGTAACAGAGGATAGGATGTACCATAAGAGTTTGGCTTCACCACCAAATAGGTCAGCCAATAATCTTTTCCAGCCACTGTAGTCTTCACATATGGAAGAATGCCCAAAGGCTTGATTCTACTCTGATCCGCCAATCTGATGAGCCATTGGGTTGGTTGCACACCTTGTAAGCCTAGATCGTTCATTGTCACATCTGTCATAATGTTTACTGATGAACCTCCATCAATCAGTGCATTTGCAATGAAGCAGCCTTCTATCCACACGCCAGTCTCTGGAGTACCCGGATCTAGAAAAGCATTAGCCACATCCACTTCTTTTACAGGCTCTGGAGCCTTGTTGGACTTTGTCACTGTGGAGGGAGCAATCCTTAAACCACGTCTTTTTGTCAGTATGCTTTTGAATCTTTTCCGGCAACTGGGAGACAACATCAATAATTGTCTGAATGTGAGGTTTGGTTTAAAGGTATCTAGATCTCTGACCAGATCGTATTCCTTAATAGGATCCACTGGCTTCTCTAATCGGTTAGGGAATGGGGCAACACCCATTTTCATTTTTCCTCTTTCTTCCAACAGAGGCATTACAGAAACTTCTTCTGCCACTTCTGGCACTTCCTCCTCTTCTGTATCCTGGACCTCTGGTCCTGTCTCTGTAACTGTCTCTGTAACTCTCTGTGGCTCTGTAGGGCTCTGTACGGCACTGTTAGGCTCTGTTCTGTTCTGTTCTTCTGGTGGAAGACTGAACTTCACTGTTCTGGCAGGAGGATTATTTTCTTTCTGGGTAGGCGGTTCCTTCTGCTTTGCACGCGTGATGGCAGCAACTTCCAATTCTACCAAATTGGAGGTAGGCTCTTGGGCCTTGGACGGACTATCAGTAGCACTGTTTTTCACTGGGGCTGGGCTTGGACAGTCTTTTGCAGTGTGGCCTTCTCCTTTGCATCGACTGCATAAGGGCTTGTAATCCACTGACCTTCGAGGATTTGGACAATTTGGTGAGATATGGCCCTTTTCTCCACATCTGTAACACTCCACTTCTGATCTCTGACCACCGCCAGACTGTCTGCCTCTGTAACTTTGAGAAGGAAATCTTCTGGGTCCGAAATTAGGACCAAACTCTCTAGGCTTGGGTCCAATATCTTGTGTTGTCATTTTGGATTCCAGCAAGTTAAATCTTGCGTCTTCTTCCTTTCTTCTCCTATCATGCATCTCTTTCAGAGAGCAAATGTCCTCTGTATGGTTCTTCCGTAAACAGTAGGAACAGAAGGCTCCAGGGATTGTTGGTTTTCGTGTACATTCAGTGGCTAAATGACCTGCCTGATGACACTTACCACACCAAGTATTTGACCGCATCACATCTCTTCCTGCTCCTGCAACGTTGGATATGCTCGCTGTGTTGACTTTCAACGTCTGTAGTTGCTCTGTAATCACATCCATCAACTCCTTTTTGATGTTTGCAACTGAGTTGGATAAATAATCCTTCAAGCTTTCTCCTCCGGACGTACTGGCAGGAGGGTTTTGAGGAGTCTCTGTAATCACTGCATAAACTGGTTGGGTTGGTATAGAGGAGTCTCTGTTCTGGTTCTGATTCAGAGCTCCTGTTTGAACCGTTGGCTGTTGGCTCCAGTTGGTAGGATTCCACTGTTGCTGCTGACTTGTCATTGAGGAAATTGGTTGAGACCATGGTTGTTGTGGTGGAACCACCATTTGAGGCATGGATTGTGGCCACTGTGGATTTGGTGCACTGTACTGTGAGACCGGGGGCATCTGTTGGTATGGATAGGGAACAGTCCCTGGGACTGCATTTGGTGGGTACATCATTCCTGGCACCAGAGGAGGTAGGACTCCTCTTCCTGTATTCATTGCTAATCTAGCTTCCACTTCATCGTACAGTCTTGCACCTTCTGTTGCAGCTTGCAGTGTGGCCGGTCTTTGCAGCTCCACAAACTTACGGACTTCTGGTTGTAATCCTCTGAGAAACACTCCCTTCTGAATGCCATCATCTAGATTATGGTTAGTCCACCTCTTGAGGATGGATTCCATTCGTGAGACATATGCTTCTACTCTTTCTCCAGAGGACTGACTTAGGTTCATAAATTCCTCTCTCATCCGCTCTTCAAAACCTTCACGCCTGAATTTAGTGAGGAAGGCCAACTTCAGGTCGTCCCATGTGCCAAAAGTTCCTGCTGCTTGTCTCTCATACCACTGAAACGCCGCGCCCTTGAAAGTGGCGGGGAATATTGCTAACCAATGCTCAGGGTTCTGGCATTGTTAGCCACACACGCTACCATAAACTCTGCTACATGAAGATCGGGGTCTTCATTGTACTCTCCCTTAAAAACTGGCAATGGGACTACATTCGCTGGTCTGTCATCAATATTTCCAGGACGGATCTGGCTTGGAAGTGGACCTCCAGCAGGAGGAGGAAGGGCTTGATGTGCCATTGGGACTTCTGTAAAGAGTTCCGCAAGGGTGTCAAAGGCGGCTTCTGCTGCGAGCTCGCTCTCGGCTCTGATTCTTGCTTTCTCTCTTCTCACGTACCTCTGGACTCGTTCCAACGCTTGCCTTTTTATTGCGTCATTCATCAGGGGGTTGACTCCACTATGTTGTTAGTGCTCCACAGAGGGTTAACAGAAGGCTTCAGTCTCTGGAGGACTCTCTTGCCAACATTTCTTCTACTTCTTTCCTCTCAACGTCCCTAAATTCTGCTTTCATGCCACTGCACAGAGGAAGGTATTCGGTTCTGAAGGTGTCAAAATGCATACGTCTGAGCATGGTGGTGGTGCCATCATCATAGTAATGCCAGCTTCTGATGGTTTCAATAGTGTATGTTGTGAAAAACACTCTGTCTACCAACTTCCAGTGGGTTGCTAATTGAACAAACAGAAGATTATCAGTACACCAAGCATCCCATGTATCTTGCTGTTGAGCATCCACGAACAAATTCCAACTCTTTTCCTTCTTGTCCCTGTGAACCTCTACAGACCAAGACTCCTGAAGCTTCTTCACAATCTCCCACTTGATGTTGTCTGGAAACTTCTCAATGAATGCCAAATCTTCCATGGATGTTCATTCTCTCTGTTTCTGCTTTTCAGTTTGTTCCCAAACAGTTTGCCACCAAGATGCAAGTTTCTGCTGCTTCAACAGAAAGAGGAAACTGTCCACCACATAGAGCATGCATCATGATGGTGATGTGTTTCCGCCATTGTGGGATGAACTTCTTGTGGAAAGTGACTTTGATTATGAGAAATTCCAACTCTTCAGTGGAAGAAGGAATTTTACAAACATCCATTGAATTCTTCTCTTCTTGGCAATGCCAATTCCTTCATTTTCAGCCTCTTCTGGTGCTTGTTGATGGCAAGTTTCCCCGGCTGCGCACCAAAAACATGGAGCCCCGAGAGGAACACCAAGGAAAAGGGAATTCTCTTGCAAGAAAATCTATCTTGTAACATCAACAAGCTTGTTTATCATGTTTCATATCATCACAACGAAGAAAAGAACACCAGGCACAACAAATCTTCATGCAGCATCATGTAAATCTCCCACGGTTTTTAGTAGAATCAACCATATTCTCCAACATCTTTACAAAATCCATCAATATTACAAAGAAAGCAAAGAATACACCATCTTTGAATGGAAATACATCACATAGTATTCATCTTCAATATCTTCATAGTCTTCTCTCTCAATCTCTCATATACAATCACTTTGTTTCAATAGAATTGGCTATCTCTGACTCTCTCTCTCACACTCCATCAATAATACATCATATCCTCACTACAATCTCTCAAAAATTACTCTCAATAATCACTCTTAGGTCGTGGATACCCCTCCCAAGAGGTATGTCTGATATGAAAGGTCACCAGAGCCACTACAGTGTCTCTTCATAGCTCACTACTGTCACTTCACTCTAGTCTTCTCTTGAGTCTTCAGCAGCTACTTCTTCCTCTTCCTTCAGCTCTTTTACACTTGTATTCACCTCTTTCCAAGGCTAGAAAACTTTCCCAAAGTCACACATACATTCCACAGAACACTTACAGAACAGTCTACAGAACAGTACCAGAACAGAGACAGTACAGAACAGAACAGAAACAGAACAGAACAGAAACAGAACAGAAGCAGAAGCTCTACAGAAGACCTACAGAAGGTTACAGAAGGTCATCAAAACCACATAACTCACTCTCAAACCATTTCAAACTCTCACAAACCATTCACTAAACTTTCACAATATCTCATTCTTCATCAATCAATACTCCATCCCTCCTTACAGAAGACAATCAGAACAAAACAGACCAAAACAGAAGGTATACAGAACCATTCAGAACATATCAGAACATCACAAAACCCTCAACAAACATCATGATCTTCCAAAACACAATCAATATTATCCAAAACACTCTCAATCCACTTCCAAATCAATCAATCATCCCATAAAATCAACCATTCAGCTCTCAAAAACAACAAAAATCAGCCAAAAAACAAGTCATTTCAACACTCAACATAACAATCACTTTGTTTCAATAGAATTGGCTATCTCTGACTCTCTCTCTCACACTCCATCAATAATACATCATATCCTCACTACAATCTCTCAAAAATTACTCTCAATAATCACTCTTAGGTCGTGGATACCCCTCCCAAGAGGTATGTCTGATATGAAAGGTCACCAGAGCCACTACAGTGTCTCTTCATAGCTCACTACTGTCACTTCACTCTAGTCTTCTCTTGAGTCTTCAGCAGCTACTTCTTCCTCTTCCTTCAGCTCTTTTACACTTGTATTCACCTCTTTCCAAGGCTAGAAAACTTTCCCAAAGTCACACATACATTCCACAGAACACTTACAGAACAGTCTACAGAACAGTACCAGAACAGAGACAGTACAGAACAGAACAGAAACAGAACAGAACAGAAACAGAACAGAAGCAGAAGCTCTACAGAAGACCTACAGAAGGTTACAGAAGGTCATCAAAACCACATAACTCACTCTCAAACCATTTCAAACTCTCACAAACCATTCACTAAACTTTCACAATATCTCATTCTTCATCAATCAATACTCCATCCCTCCTTATAGAAGACAATCAGAACAAAACAGACCAAAACAGAAGGTATACAGAACCATTCAGAACATATCAGAACATCACAAAACCCTCAACAAACATCATGATCTTCCAAAACACAATCAATATCATCCAAAACACTCTCAATCCACTTCCAAATCAATCAATCATCCCATAAAATCAACCATTCAGCTCTCAAAAACAACAAAAATCAGCCAAAAAACAAGTCATTTCAACACTCAACATATCCCCACACTTAATAAGGAAGCGTCCTCGCGACCCAAGAAAAAGGGAATACAAGTTCATTTCAAAGCTTCACTTTTGATCTTCAATATCTTCTTACAAAGAATCCATCCACCACGACCCCATCTTATAACCTGTTTCTGATAAAAAAATACAAAGAAAGGAAAACTCTTTCACACATTAACACCTCTTATCAAACTAAAAATCATCACAAATTTGTAAAGGATATAAGAGTTTGCTTCTTCTTAATCATCTTCATCTTCTTCAACTCTCCAACCACGACCCCAACTCGACAAATCTCCAAAACATAGCTCGTACACAAAATCCAATAGGAAACCACCACGTTCGTAGGACATAAATGAACTCACAACACTAATACGAATACACAACACAACCATCTGAATGACTTCTTAAAAAAGAGAAGAGTTTGGCATTAAAAAGCTTGCACCATACATTGGAAATGCATCAATGAAGATGATCCCTCTTAAAAGATTGATGTTGTCTGAATCGATCCATAGATAAGGATTCATCTACAAAGTTTTTAGGAGGATTTTGGAAAAATTGGAGACAGCACATCCTTTCCAACAGGACCAAGTATCTGCTAGGCAAACAGAGGGCATGAAAATACAGTATCTCCAACTGTTGAGAATCAATGCTAACATTGACATTCATGCACAACTTTGGAATAGGCTTTGAATCAGTATGGGAGTGCCTATGCATATACGCCAGGTACCAAGCAAAGTGAGCAGTTAATCTCACTGAGGGATCTGCAGACTGTGAATATTGTTGGGCAAAATGAACATAGTTTTGATAAGCTTGACTTGAAACTGTCCATTCCCCTGGAATTACTGGCCAATTAATCTGCGGTCCTGTAAGGCAATCATCCGAACTCCATCCCCTTCTTCTGGAAATCTGAGTATCAAAACCAGCACAGTCACTAACCAACTGAGGTGGTTGAGAGATGGAAGTGCTAGGAGAGGGTAATGGAATAAGGGAAAGTGGATGTAGGGAAGGATAGGAAAAATCATAAAAAGAAGAAAAGGTTAAAGAAGGAGTGGCAGAAATTTGTAAGGAATCACTAAGGAAAGGTGTTAACTGATAAATAGGAAATGTGGAGGGTACATTAATGAGGGGTGAAGGACAGGGTGGAGAAGGGGAAAATACCCTATCCTCAATAAAGGAACAGTAAGTGAAAATAGGAATTTGAGGAAAATTGGAAGGTTGGAAAAGAAGTGGTAAAATTACTGTGGAATGAGTTTGACAAAGGGAAAAATATATAGCATAACGGTGAGCCAATTGTTGATAATAAAGGAGGGTAGGAACAGAAGGTCCCAAGAGAGATCGTCTCTGATAGGCATCAAAGAAAGTAGCATCAAATGGATTATGTTTGGAAAGATAGGTTAAGAGATCCATCCTCAGTTGGTTAGTACTCTGTACAAAGGTAGGAGCTGTGTTTTGTCTTTGATTGAGGACCACTGAATCAATCATAGGATGCCACGAATTATCCTGACAATCAGCTACTTTGGAGGAATATCTCTGGAACATATCAGCTATGCGCAACTCCAAATGATTGACATAGAGAACAGCCTGTAAGACCACATCCCTCACATACCATGCCATATCTACCTCATCTGGAATTAACAAATCTCCTCGGAGATACATGTATGACATCAGCATGGTGTCTCGCGTGACAGAATCTTCAAAGAGCATTCTGACTACCTCTGTCAACAACTCAGCAGACCAAGCCCCACTCCAGCCATCCTCCGGAAAAGGTAAATCCATCGTGGAAAGCTTCATATAGAAGACCAGCTTCTGTAAATGGTAGTGGACAAAGAAAGAATGGTCAGGTAAGACATATTCCTGAAACTGTTCAAAGGTAGACCATAATAAGTCCATTCTGGACTGCAATCTTTCCACTTTGTCTTGGAATAAAGGGCACAAAGTAGCCTGTCTCTGTAAGGCAGCCAAATCCTGCTGTGAAAGAGAAGGAATGAATGGAACAGGAGGGCTTGGAGGAACAGAGCGGGACTTCGCAAGCTGATCTTGCAACTGCTGGATTTGGGAGGTTTGGTTGGCCACTGTGTCATTAGCCATTTGTAAAGCTGAAAGCTTGACATCTAATTGAACTTGGAATTCTTTCGCTTCGGTGGACATCCTCTCCTTCTCCGCTGAAAGGCTAGTAACCTGTGACTGAGCCTCGAATAACTGGGTCTTCAATGAAGAAATCTCATCGCTTTGAGTGGCAACCAGTTGGGTTTGCTGTTCCATTTGCTTGAATAGATCTGCTAGGGTATCCTTAGTAGAAGCTAATTCAGATGTTGCCTTATGCAACTGGTCTTTGGACTGCATGAGCTCCTCATAGAAAGATGCGTACAGCTGTTGAACACAGGCTGTCACTGACAACTCAATAGAACTTTGAATATCCTTGCAGAGGAAAGGAATGGCATCTCCTGAAACGAGACTGTTCAGGGAAGGAACTGATATATCCAAGGATCCTTCTCTATGTGCTCTGAATAGGTTATTGCAAGTGAGAAACCCAGGGAGGTCACTGCCAGAAGTAGCAGGGATAGGCACCGAGGGAAGTACAGCAGGGGCTTTATCCGCTACCCTCTTCAAGCGTTTGCGCTGTATGACCAGGGGAGGCGGAGAATCATCATCCTCAATGTCAATAGGTGCTGACTCTGCTGAAGGTGGAGGAGGAGGTACTGGATCTGATGGAGGAGGTGGAGGTACAGTCTTCTGGAAACCTGAATAGGTCAAGAAGGCTGACAAATAGGATCCGTAGGTAACATTGGTAACAGTACCCCTCGTAACTTTAACAAAATGCTGATCCATCTTAGTAAGGAGGTATGTGCTCCAATCAATGGCAACTCCTTTTAGCACCATCCTGGAAGCTGTGAAAAGCTCTTTGGACAAATAGTGGGATGGCGTTTTGGCAGGCATGAATCTGTCCTGAAGGAACTGGCACATCGTCTTCCAGACAGGATCAGTGATCATAGAAAACGAAACTCCTGAAGAGTTTATCACTTTCTTAACATCAAGGACTTCCCTTGTCTGCTTCTGCAACAGTTTGAGAATCTCTTCATTAGAGAAGAGCTGACGAGTGGTCACAAAAGGTTCTCCTTTGGAGGGTAAGGACAGAGCCTTCCCTAAGCCTCGAGACGTCAATGTCATAGACATGCCTTGGACTACTCCTGTCTTCTTGCTGTAAGAGGCCAGGAACTCATCACATACGGACGGATCCTCTGGAAGTAATGGAAAAGGAGTGGCCACAAAAGCAGCAAGTCCTGCCTTCGTGAGGGGCTCAAAAGTAAGTAGGGACGAGTAATCCCTACTAACTAGTGGGACGTACTGGATAGGGGGAGGAGCATGAGAAGGCGCCATTCAGATGGTTACACACACACCACAAACACAGACAATCAAGGTGAATGCCTGCAAACCAACAGACAAAAACCAAGGATAAGAGAATAACCAATAAAACGTGACTCGACCTACTAACCCGAAGCAAACCACATCCTAGAAAAAATTTGACATGACCTCGAGACAAATGCGACCGAAAGCTTCATGCGATGCATCAAACAAACACCCTGAACCCCGTATCAGGCAATAAAAGAAAAAAAAACTACATACCGTACCCGTAACCGTAACCGTAACGAAAACAGGAAACCAAAACCATATCATATCCAACATCTATCAATACGACATCTATGATAGAACCAAGAGTGGACCATGGAAAACAACACGAAGAACTGCGGATACCCAGCCCACGAAACGGTTCATTGAAAAGGGGAATTAAGTGCAGTGAGGGGGGATTAATTGAATGAAGGGTTGATTTTAATCAATTATTAAAAATGGGTGAAGTTTTATTAGGTGATAAACCTTAATAAGAAAACGGCGGTTCCTTATTACAAATTTAATTACCAATTATTAGGTTAAACCGGTGCTTTTATGTGATTCTCGGACTTCGATTCCCGACTGGGTCTCTAAATGCAATTCATTGATTATAATTAAAGTGATGTGGAGCGCTTTTTTGCCAGCGCGTGCTCATGTGACGGCTGGTTCTTTTTAATAAAAATTTTAGAGTGCCTCTGTAGCGCACGTAGCGCGTGCGAAGTGAACGGCTGGTTTATTTTAGTTAAAAAAAATGTGTATTTAGCGCGAATGCGCGTGCCATGGTGGGTGAATTAAAGAATTGATTTTAACAATTAATTGTGATTAAGGGGGAAAAATAAATAAATAAATAACAGAAAATAAATACCTGGCAGGGTGTGTATGAAATGCAGGAATGCGCACGGAAGAGTCCCAGGAAAGGAAAAGCAAAAAGCACTGATGAAACAACAAATAACACCTTAGCAGATGTACTAAGTTGATTGATGTTGGGTTTTTATTTTTTTATATTTATTATTATTATTTTTTAAAAGTTAGTTAAGTTAATTGTTAGTGGTGATTTTGTAATGGTTGAATAAATGAAAAATGAGGAAGGGAGGTGAGGGAAAAATTTTTAGAAGGTTTTTAGAAATTTTTTTATAATTTTTTACAATTTTTAAATGATTTTTCCTATTTTTTATGGCAATTTATGGGTAATTTTAGGAAAGATGAATTTTTCTAAAATTATAGGAAAGGCAATTCCTAGCAGACAAAGGTCCAAAAATTAACAAAAGACAGAAGGAATTTTTAAAAATTTTTTTTAATGAAAAAATGAATATTGTGATTAAGTAAGTCACATTGGTCACATAAATCACATAAGTCACATTAGTCACAAGTCACATTAATCACTTAAATCACTTAAGTCAAGCTAATCAGTTAAGTCTACACGACCTAAGTCAGTTAGGTTAAGTCTACCTAAGTCAGTTAGGTTAGTGTTTACCTAAGTCAGTTAGGTTAAGTCTAGTTAAGTTAGTGATTAACTTAGGTTAGTTAATTAATGGTTAACTTAGGTTAGCTTCTAACCTAAGGAGGTGGGGTAGGAGGTGGAGGCTGGAGGTGGGGGAAGAGGAGCCGGCGGCGGCTACTGCGGCGTTGCGGGCGGCGACGACGGCGGAGCCGGGCGGCGGCCGGTGCAGACGGCGGCGATTCTGCGGGCGGCGGCGACGGTGCTGCGGGCGGCGACGACGGAGCCGGGCGGCGACGACAGAGCCGGGCGGCGACGACGACGGAGCCGGGCGGCGGCCGGTGCAGACGGCGGGGCGGCGCAGAGGGGAGGAAGGAGAAGGAAGAGGGGAGAAAGAGGGAAGAAGAAGGAGGAAGAGGGGAGAGAGAAGGAGGAAGAGGGCAGGGAGGCGCAATGGCGGGCAGGGAGGGAGAAGGAAGAGAGAGAAGGGAGAGGGAAGGTGGAAGAGGAAGAAGAAGTAGGAGGAGGGGAGGAAAGGGAGAAGGAAGGGAGGAGAAAGAGGGAAGAAGAAGGAGGAAGAGGGGAGAGAGAAGGAGGAAGAGGGCAGGGAGGCGCAATGGCGGGCAGGGAGGGAGAAGGAAGAGAGAGAAGGGAGAGGGAAGGTGGAAGAGGAAGAAGAAGTAGGAGGAGGGGAGGAAAGGGAGAAGGAAGGGAGGAGAAGAAGGCGAAGGACGGGAGGTGGACGCACAGAGAGAGAGAGAGAGAAAGAAAGAAAAAGAGAGAGAAGAGAGAGAAACGGTTGGCGGGAGGGGTACCCCTTTTTTTGTTTTTTTTTTTTGAAATATTTATTATTGTTCTTTTTTTTTTTGGTTTTTGAAATAAAAGGTGGGCGGGCAGGGGGAAGGGAGGATGGGCGGGGTCAAGAGGGGACGGATCCCCGTCCCGCGCACGTGCGCGGGGCGGGGTAAAAAAATTTGCCGTGACGGGATTGAAACGACACGGGGAGGACGGTACGGGGGACGCGGACACGATCGGGGCGCGTGGAGACGCGTTAAATCGAAAACGGGCGCGTTCACGCGCAAAACGAGCGCAAGAAAATAAAACGCAAAAATACAGAAAAATTAATAATTCCCAATCCGGATGTCAAAACGAAATAGTGTAAAAACGGAAAGTGGGCAGGATGACAGGAGGGAAACAGGGAAAATACGGAACGGGGGTTCCGGGAGGGGTAAAGGGCGTTCACGTGCAAAAAACACAAAAAACAAACCAAAAACGCAATTTAAAAATTAATATCGAAAGATCCGTGCATCGGAATGAGGTGTAGCAAAAAGGAAAACGGTGCAAAAAGATGTGCCCGACAATCCTATCCTGTCAAAACAGAATTCCGACTAAGATAAGACGCATTCACATGGGAAAAACCCAAAAAACAAATCCGAAAATGGGATCGGAAAGTAATATCGGACGAACCGGTCACCGGAATGACATACAGTAAGAAGCAAAAATGTGCGCAGGAAGGGGTGGCACAGGGTTATCATGTTAAAACGTAGTTGCGGCGGAAATAGGAGGGGTTCACATGTGAAAAACTCCAAAAATACTCCAGAAAACTCATTTAAAATTTAATAAGTAAAAATCCGAACGGCGAAAAAGGGTGGAGGAAAAAGGAAAAAGGTAGGGGAAGGCACAGCGGACACGGCTGTCAAGTCAAATTGGAATTCCGATACAAATAGGGCAGGTTCACATAGAAAAATGTCAAAAATACGCACGAAAAAGGCTTAAAAACCCGGAAAATTAATAACGGACAAACCGTGTATCGGGATGATGTGGAATAAAAAGAAAAAATGTCAGGGGAAAATCTTTGGTCAGGGCTATGACGTCAAATCACGGTTTCGAAGCAAGAAAAGCGCGTTCACATGGAAAAGCGTCTAAATTGAGTAAAATGCGCCAAAAATTAATAACTCAAAAACCGTACACCGGAACAGGGGTAGGTAAAAAGGAAAAATGGACCGTTCAATGGGAGGAACAGGGCTATAAGATTGGATGTGGATTTAAGTGAACGTAGGGTGCATGCTCATAGAAGGACCGCAAAATCAAGGAAGGAAGGAAAACTGCAAGGAAACAGCCCCAAGGGTGGGTGGAACAGAACCGGGTGGGTGGGAAGGGACCCCATTAGGATAAAAGCAAGTCATGGTATTCATGCATGAGCAAAATAAGGCATATGCAGATGAGGATGCAATGTAGACGCGCAGGGACGCGTCCCCACACTTAAGACCTTAACGGATAGGGTTAACTAAACAACAGGGACCTAGGACCACGCCACAGACCAGCCACTAACTTCCCCACACTTAAAACATGACCATCACTAAGAAACAGAAGTTGTAGGGTTAGAAAAACTTGGCCCGTTTCGTCAAGAATCAAGGTTGAGTATCGATGGCACGTCCAGTGTTGTTGTCAGCGCTGGAGGGACCAAGGCATCTTCACAGCGCACACGTCCGTCATGGCAGGGACCATGCGGCAGCACCCAGGGAGGTAGCTGATGAAAGGAATCGCAAGAAATCCGTCGATGAGGGATATTGCACTCAACTCACAGTCACTCAAACGAAATGAAAGAACAGTCACTCGCCCCATGACTAATATCACACGAGAAAGAATGATTAAAACCCATATCTCATACCCGGTTGAGGAATCGACAAAGGGGGAAATGGTGCAGAAGGAGTATGCCAGGGTGCACAGTTGATGGTGCATTAGTGCGTCCAACCCATCTGGCATAAGTGCAAGGAGGAAGGCAAGGGAGCCTTATGGTGCAGTGCACAGAACAGGGTGATGTGTCTTGTGTTGATGGTAAAGACCCATCCCGTGGGTGCATAGGGAAACGGAAACATACCTGACTCCAAGTGTCGTAACGTCCCTCAATCTCACCTCTCGGTAAATGATTGAAGAAACTCCAGTCACACTCAGCCCACCCTCTGTCTCACTCTCTGTTAATAGATACAGGAGGGCAGCCTTTTCCTGAAACCCATTGATGTAATCCTCACAATCACGTGTGCAAAGGGTGTATGCCTTGTGCGCATTTGATGGTGCAACTGTGCATCCCGCCCTGTGTCGGCATACAGTGCAAGAAGGAAGGCCAGGGAGCCTTATGGTGCAGTGCACATAAACAAATCGTGCTTTGTGCTTTGAGAGGCCCATCCCGTGCGTGCAACACTTCATTCACACTTCTCACCTCTCATTTGATTGGAAGGGAAAAGACTGGTCTCTCGCCCCACCCTCTGTCTCACTCTCTGTTGATAGATACAGGAGGGCAACCATACGCACGTCCCCATCCGGTTAGGATGAAAGCTCACATTACTCAAGGGTTTGTCGATGAAGATCGCGTCACCAGTTGTTGAGGAGGCGTACCCAGGGAGGTAGCCATCAAATTCGAACATTGTGTTGGATAGGAATATGTCGTCTGCTAGAGGACAGTTAGTCACTTTGCAGAAAGACCCAAGACACAGCGTACCAAGGGAGGCAGCGTCGGAATTGGATCCTAGGGATATCAATCAATGAATCCACTTTCTGGACTGCGGGGTGTTACCACCTTTTCCACTGCCAGCTTCCCGTCCAAGGGTGTTTATCACCTTTTCTTGGAACGAGGCCTGCTATGACAGGGAATTGCTTCCTTTTCTCTCATAACAGATTTGTTTTGTTTTGTTTTTTTTTTTCTTTGTTTTTTTTCTTTTTCTTATTTTCCCCTATTCCCGAGAGTGTTTCCACCTTTTCTCGAAGAAGAGGTCGGCATGACAGGGACCTAAGTCCTTTTCTCCCATGACCGATATATTTTGTTTTTTGTTTTTTTGTTTTTTTCAAATTGAACAAGGGAATGGTGGAAAAACAATGTGTCAGAACCCACCTCGCCACTGTCGCTGGTGGAAAATAGAGGATAAGAGATCAAGGCTAGAAGGGGGTTTTGAGGGGACAGAGGGTTGCGTCCACTTCATCAGGAGTGATTGAAGAACGGCTAACAGAAGTGTCAACATAAGAAGTACAGTGCCGCGACAACGAGGGAAAAGATCAAGTGACCGTAATTGTCAAGATCCCCAAGGAGGGAAGTACTTCTTCAGGCGATAACCATTGATCAGAAAGGGATCATCAGAGGCATCCAGGGTCTGTATTTGGACAGAGCCATTAGGGTTGACTGCAAGTACCTTATAGGGGCCCATCCACCGCTGCTGGAGCTTGCCAGGAAACTTGCCAAATCGTGAATCATAGGCTAGGACCAAATCACCTTCTTTGAACTCCTTGTGCTTGATGAAACTGTCATGGTAAGCCTTACGTCGAGCTTGCGTGGCTTCCATGCACTGTAGAGCCATCCTACGAATTTCATCCAAACATTCCAAGTGCAGGAGACGGCGTTGCAGTGAATCATCATCCCCCAAACGCTCTTTGATAGCTACTCTCAAAGAGGGTAGCTCCAGTTCAACAGGAAAAATGGCTTCTGTACCATACACCAGTTGGAAAGGTGTCTGTCCCGTTGCTGCTTTATGAGAGGTTCTGTACGCCCAGAGGGCCTCTGTAAGTCGATCGTCCCAATCACGACGATGTGCGGCAATTGTCCTTGTCAGAATCGAGCAAAGGATGCGATTGGTGACTTCGACTTGGCCGTTGGCTCTGGGGTAATAGGGAGTGGACTTGCGATGGCGGATCTTATACAATTCTGTCAACTCTTCCATGACTTTGTTAAGGAAATGAGTGCCTCTGTCACTTACCAGCTCTAAGGGACTGCCAAAACGGGTGATGATATTCTCGTACATGAACAGGGCCACGCTGTTACCATCGTCCCGCTTGAGGGCTTTAGCTTCACACCACTTGGTGACATAATCCGTACATACGAGGATGTATCTGTTCTGTTTCCTTCTGGTAGGAGGATCGATCGGACCTACGAAGTCAATGCCCCACTTCTCAAACGGCTTCAAGGGAAGGATAGGTTGCAATGGCATGGCACTTGTCTTGGTGGGTTTCCCCATTCTTTGACAAGCATCACATCTTTTACAGTAATCATAGGAATCTTTGTGAATGGTAGGCCACCAATATCCTGCTAGCAGAGCCTTCCTGGCTGTAGCTTCTCCTGCAAAGTGACCTCCACATGGCTCGTCGTGGCAAGCCTTCAAAACAATCCCAATCTCATCCCCGGCAACACATCTTCGGAGCACTTCATCTTTACCTTGCTTGTACAGTGCACCGCCTAGCAGGGTGTAGGGGGCTGATTCTAGCATGAGCTTCTTCCTTTCCTGACTAGAAATACCAGGAGGGTACTGTTGGGTTGCCAACAAATTGGCAATGTCTGCATACTAGGGAGTTACAGTTTCTACCAAGAATAGGGAAGCATCAGGGAGGTCTGGATCATCTCGTTCCTCGTCTACAGTTTGTGGGATACGCGATAGATGATCAGCCAGAACATGGGAACGACCAGGCTTAATAATCACCTCAAAGTCGAACTCCTGGAATAAAAGGAGCCATCTCATCATTCGTCCTTTCACATCTGCTTTGTTCATTAAGAAGGACAGGGCCTCATGATCCACATAAAATTTAAAGTGGGTAGATAGGAGGTAATGGCGAAACTTCTCCAAGGCAAACACCATGGCCAAGCACTCCAGCTCTGTCACTGTATAGTTCCGTTCCCTATCAGTGACTTTTCGGCTTGCGTAATAGATCGGTTGATCCAACTTCGAGGAGCCCTTCTGGCAGAGGACAGCACCTAAACCTTCAATTGATGCATCAGTGTGTACGTGGAACTCTTTCGTCCAATCAGGAGGTTGCAGGATGGGTGCCTCTATCAGACACTGCTTCAGAGTGTGGAAGGCTCTGTCACATTCTTCCGTCCAAGTAAACTCTGCATCTTTCCTCAGAAGCTTGTGCAAGGAGGTTGCCTTTGTTGCAAAGTGAGCTATGAACCTTCTGTAGTAACCCACATGGCCTAGGAATCCCCTCAACTGTTTGAGGTTGGTGGGTGCTTGCAGAGCTGAGATCTTTTCGATCTTTGCAGGGTCTGTTGATATCCCTTGTGCAGAGACAATGTGGCCCAACAAGACTCCAGAAGAGACCCCAAAGATGCATTTGTCGGGGTTGAGGGAAATCCCATACTCCCGGCATCGGTCAAAGCATTGTTCCAAATGTCCCCAGTGTTCACTGATCAAACTATAAACACAGAAGTCATCCAAATATACTTCGATAAAGTCATGCAGATGATTTTGAAATGCGGCCATCATGACTCGTTGGAAAGTAGCAGGGGCATTGCAGAGCCCAAATGGCATCACTCGGTAAGCGTAGGTCCCCCATTCTGTGGTGAAGGTTGTTTTGGATTGGTCTTCTTCTGCGATTTGCACTTGGTTGTATCCACTGAACCCATCCAGAAGGGAATAAAGCTCATGTCCTGCCACTGTGTCCAACAGTTGGTCTGTGAAAGGAATAGGAAAGTGATCCTTCTTTGTCTTGGAATTAAGCTTTCGGAAATCCACACATATTCGCAATTTGCCATTCTTCTTGGGTACAACCACGATGGGTGAAACCCATTCACTATTTGCCACTGGATAGATGAACTCGGCTTCCAGAAGCTTCAGCAGCTCCGCTTTCACCAATGTGGAATAATTTGGGTTCATTCGCCTCTGTCGTTGCCGTACTGGCTTGGCATCAGGCTCCAAGTCAATATGATGTTGACATATTGTGGGATCAATCCCCTTTAGGTCTTTGTAAGACCACGCAAACACGTCCAAATTTTCTTTCAACAAGTTGTACAAGGTTGACAACTCCTCTTCTGGGAGACTGCTACCCACCTTCAAGTGGCGTTCAGTGCCTTCTGAATCCACAAAGGTTAACTGCCTTTCACCTTCTACTTCACGGATGAAGGTCCCGCGGACTGCTTCTGGGTAGAGATCTGACTCCTTCAAGGGAGTGATGTCCTCTTCTGATGTCCCACTAGAACCAACTTCTTCTTTTGGTGGAGACTTAGGTTGCTCCTTAAGACGTTGGAATGGGATAAGCGCCGTTTCGGATTTGGTTTCAAGATTAATTACGTCTTGGCTTGAAGACTCATCTTCTGATGATACATCCAGGAACGTCACATAACAGGGACCCTCTGATGCCTGTTGGGTTGGTGGGATTGGTGCTTGTTGGCACGGTGCATCATCATCATCTTTCTTTGGCAAAGATAGGTTAGGACGGCAGGAGCCACTACTGAAAGACGGCTTGTTCTTCTTAATCCACGTCTTATAAAGGTTTTGCATATGAGAAGATCCATTTACCAGACCAAATGGTACCATTGCCATTCTGTCCCATAGCATGAGCTCATCGGCTTCTGATGCTTCTGGAACTTCTTCCTCAAATGTATCCTCTTCAAGGGGGATAGACTCTTCTATTTCACTTGCATAATCCTCTTCGTCCATATCATATTCATCCTCTTCTGTCTCTGTCTCTGCTTCTGCTTCTGTCTCTGTTGATGCTTCTGCTTCTGCTTTTGTCTTTGCTTCTGTCTCTGTAGGAGCTCTGTAACAGAAGAATAGATTCTCTGTTTCCCCTCCTGCCTCTGTCTCTGCTTCTGCTGTGGCCATGTAACAGGGAGAGCAGTACATCCATGCTTCTATCTCACTATCAGAAGTGATTTCAGAAGTCATGCCTGGTTCAGGCAGGAAGTATTCACTCATTGATAATGGCTTTGCATCTTTTGGAAGTCGGCTTACAGTATCCACTGTTAAAGAATGTGCCACTGTTTTCTTAGGAAGGATCCGTTTGACAGCATCTTCGTCTGCTGACGTTCCATCTGTAGCCTCGTTAGGGGAATCAGAAGATAATTCCAAGGAGGTGGAACCATGTCCTTTTTGAGAACCATACAGTTTCAGCACCACTTTGTTGGGTCCTCGACCCAAGGTCAAGGTTCCTTTGAACCAATCAGTCCTTGCTCGGGCTTCAAAAAGCCATGGTCTACCTAGTAACAGAGGATAGGATGTACCATAAGAGTTTGGCTTCACCACCAAATAGGTCAGCCAATAATCTTTTCCAGCCACTGTAGTCTTCACATATGGAAGAATGCCCAAAGGCTTGATTCTACTCTGATCCGCCAATCTGATGAGCCATTGGGTTGGTTGCACACCTTGTAAGCCTAGATCGTTCATTGTCACATCTGTCATAATGTTTACTGATGAACCTCCATCAATCAGTGCATTTGCAATGAAGCAGCCTTCTATCCACACGCCAGTCTCTGGAGTACCCGGATCTAGAAAAGCATTAGCCACATCCACTTCTTTTACAGGCTCTGGAGCCTTGTTGGACTTTGTCACTGTGGAGGGAGCAATCCTTAAACCACGTCTTTTTGTCAGTATGCTTTTGAATCTTTTCCGGCAACTGGGAGACAACATCAATAATTGTCTGAATGTGAGGTTTGGTTTAAAGGTATCTAGATCTCTGACCAGATCGTATTCCTTAATAGGATCCTCTGGCTTCTCTAATCGGTTAGGGAATGGGGCAACACCCATTTTCATTTTTCCTCTTTCTTCCAACAGAGGCATTACAGAAACTTCTTCTGCCACTTCTGGCACTTCCTCCTCTTCTGTATCCTGGACCTCTGGTCCTGTCTCTGTAACTGTCTCTGTAACTCTCTGTGGCTCTGTAGGGCTCTGTACGGCACTGTTAGGCTCTGTTCTGTTCTGTTCTTCTGGTGGAAGACTGAACTTCACTGTTCTGGCAGGAGGATTATTTTCTTTCTGGGTAGGCGGTTCCTTCTGCTTTGCACGCGTGATGGCAGCAACTTCCAATTCTACCAAATTGGAGGTAGGCTCTTGGGCCTTGGACGGACTATCAGTAGCACTGTTTTTCACTGGGGCTGGGCTTGGACAGTCTTTTGCAGTGTGGCCTTCTCCTTTGCATCGACTGCATAAGGGCTTGTAATCCACTGACCTTCGAGGATTTGGACAATTTGGTGAGATATGGCCCTTTTCTCCACATCTGTAACACTCCACTTCTGATCTCTGACCACCGCCAGACTGTCTGCCTCTGTAACTTTGAGAAGGAAATCTTCTGGGTCCGAAATTAGGACCAAACTCTCTAGGCTTGGGTCCAATATCTTGTGTTGTCATTTTGGATTCCAGCAAGTTAAATCTTGCGTCTTCTTCCTTTCTTCTCCTATCATGCATCTCTTTCAGAGAGCAAATGTCCTCTGTATGGTTCTTCCGTAAACAGTAGGAACAGAAGGCTCCAGGGATTGTTGGTTTTCGTGTACATTCAGTGGCTAAATGACCTGCCTGATGACACTTACCACACCAAGTATTTGACCGCATCACATCTCTTCCTGCTCCTGCAACGTTGGATATGCTCGCTGTGTTGACTTTCAACGTCTGTAGTTGCTCTGTAATCACATCCATCAACTCCTTTTTGATGTTTGCAACTGAGTTGGATAAATAATCCTTCAAGCTTTCTCCTCCGGACGTACTGGCAGGAGGGTTTTGAGGAGTCTCTGTAATCACTGCATAAACTGGTTGGGTTGGTATAGAGGAGTCTCTGTTCTGGTTCTGATTCAGAGCTCCTGTTTGAACCGTTGGCTGTTGGCTCCAGTTGGTAGGATTCCACTGTTGCTGCTGACTTGTCATTGAGGAAATTGGTTGAGACCATGGTTGTTGTGGTGGAACCACCATTTGAGGCATGGATTGTGGCCACTGTGGATTTGGTGCACTGTACTGTGAGACCGGGGGCATCTGTTGGTATGGATAGGGAACAGTCCCTGGGACTGCATTTGGTGGGTACATCATTCCTGGCACCAGAGGAGGTAGGACTCCTCTTCCTGTATTCATTGCTAATCTAGCTTCCACTTCATCGTACAGTCTTGCACCTTCTGTTGCAGCTTGCAGTGTGGCCGGTCTTTGCAGCTCCACAAACTTACGGACTTCTGGTTGTAATCCTCTGAGAAACACTCCCTTCTGAATGCCATCATCTAGATTATGGTTAGTCCACCTCTTGAGGATGGATTCCATTCGTGAGACATATGCTTCTACTCTTTCTCCAGAGGACTGACTTAGGTTCATAAATTCCTCTCTCATCCGCTCTTCAAAACCTTCACGCCTGAATTTAGTGAGGAAGGCCAACTTCAGGTCGTCCCATGTGCCAAAAGTTCCTGCTGCTTGTCTCTCATACCACTGAAACGCCGCGCCCTTGAAAGTGGCGGGGAATATTGCTAACCAATGCTCAGGGGTTCTGGCATTGTTAGCCACACACGCTACCATAAACTCTGCTACATGAAGATCGGGGTCTTCATTGTACTCTCCCTTAAAAACTGGCAATGGGACTACATTCGCTGGTCTGTCATCAATATTTCCAGGACGGATCTGGCTTGGAAGTGGACCTCCAGCAGGAGGAGGAAGGGCTTGATGTGCCATTGGGACTTCTGTAAAGAGTTCCGCAAGGGTGTCAAAGGCGGCTTCTGCTGCGAGCTCGCTCTCGGCTCTGATTCTTGCTTTCTCTCTTCTCACGTACCTCTGGACTCGTTCCAACGCTTGCCTTTTTATTGCGTCATTCATCAGGGGGTTGACTCCACTATGTTGTTAGTGCTCCACAGAGGGTTAACAGAAGGCTTCAGTCTCTGGAGGACTCTCTTGCCAACATTTCTTCTACTTCTTTCCTCTCAACGTCCCTAAATTCTGCTTTCATGCCACTGCACAGAGGAAGGTATTCGGTTCTGAAGGTGTCAAAATGCATACGTCTGAGCATGGTGGTGGTGCCATCATCATAGTAATGCCAGCTTCTGATGGTTTCAATAGTGTATGTTGTGAAAAACACTCTGTCTACCAACTTCCAGTGGGTTGCTAATTGAACAAACAGAAGATTATCAGTACACCAAGCATCCCATGTATCTTGCTGTTGAGCATCCACGAACAAATTCCAACTCTTTTCCTTCTTGTCCCTGTGAACCTCTACAGACCAAGACTCCTAAAGCTTCTTCACAATCTCCCACTTGATGTTGTCTGGAAACTTCTCAATGAATGCCAAATCTTCCATGGATGTTCATTCTCTCTGTTTCTGCTTTTCAGTTTGTTCCCAAACAGTTTGCCACCAAGATGCAAGTTTCTGCTGCTTCAACAGAAAGAGGAAACTGTCCACCACATAGAGCATGCATCATGATGGTGATGTGTTTCCGCCATTGTGGGATGAACTTCTTGTGGAAAGTGACTTTGATTATGAGAAATTCCAACTCTTCAGTGGAAGAAGGAATTTTACAAACATCCATTGAATTCTTCTCTTCTTGGCAATGCCAATTCCTTCATTTTCAGCCTCTTCTGGTGCTTGTTGATGGCAAGTTTCCCCGGCTGCGCACCAAAAACATGGAGCCCCGAGAGGAACACCAAGGAAAAGGGAATTCTCTTGCAAGAAAATCTATCTTGTAACATCAACAAGCTTGTTTATCATGTTTCATATCATCACAACGAAGAAAAGAACACCAGGCACAACAAATCTTCATGCAGCATCATGTAAATCTCCCACGGTTTTTAGTAGAATCAACCATATTCTCCAACATCTTTACAAAATCCATCAATATTACAAAGAAAGCAAAGAATACACCATCTTTGAATGGAAATACATCACATAGTATTCATCTTCAATATCTTCATAGTCTTCTCTCTCAATCTCTCATATACAATCACTTTGTTTCAATAGAATTGGCTATCTCTGACTCTCTCTCTCACACTCCATCAATAATACATCATATCCTCACTACAATCTCTCAAAAATTACTCTCAATAATCACTCTTAGGTCGTGGATACCCCTCCCAAGAGGTATGTCTGATATGAAAGGTCACCAGAGCCACTACAGTGTCTCTTCATAGCTCACTACTGTCACTTCACTCTAGTCTTCTCTTGAGTCTTCAGCAGCTACTTCTTCCTCTTCCTTCAGCTCTTTTACACTTGTATTCACCTCTTTCCAAGGCTAGAAAACTTTCCCAAAGTCACACATACATTCCACAGAACACTTACAGAACAGTCTACAGAACAGTACCAGAACAGAGACAGTACAGAACAGAACAGAAACAGAACAGAACAGAAACAGAACAGAAGCAGAAGCTCTACAGAAGACCTACAGAAGGTTACAGAAGGTCATCAAAACCACATAACTCACTCTCAAACCATTTCAAACTCTCACAAACCATTCACTAAACTTTCACAATATCTCATTCTTCATCAATCAATACTCCATCCCTCCTTACAGAAGACAATCAGAACAAAACAGACCAAAACAGAAGGTATACAGAACCATTCAGAACATATCAGAACATCACAAAACCCTCAACAAACATCATGATCTTCCAAAACACAATCAATATCATCCAAAACACTCTCAATCCACTTCCAAATCAATCAATCATCCCATAAAATCAACCATTCAGCTCTCAAAAACAACAAAAATCAGCCAAAAAACAAGTCATTTCAACACTCAACATAACAATCACTTTGTTTCAATAGAATTGGCTATCTCTGACTCTCTCTCTCACACTCCATCAATAATACATCATATCCTCACTACAATCTCTCAAAAATTACTCTCAATAATCACTCTTAGGTCGTGGATACCCCTCCCAAGAGGTATGTCTGATATGAAAGGTCACCAGAGCCACTACAGTGTCTCTTCATAGCTCACTACTGTCACTTCACTCTAGTCTTCTCTTGAGTCTTCAGCAGCTACTTCTTCCTCTTCCTTCAGCTCTTTTACACTTGTATTCACCTCTTTCCAAGGCTAGAAAACTTTCCCAAAGTCACACATACATTCCACAGAACACTTACAGAACAGTCTACAGAACAGTACCAGAACAGAGACAGTACAGAACAGAACAGAAACAGAACAGAACAGAAACAGAACAGAAGCAGAAGCTCTACAGAAGACCTACAGAAGGTTACAGAAGGTCATCAAAACCACATAACTCACTCTCAAACCATTTCAAACTCTCACAAACCATTCACTAAACTTTCACAATATCTCATTCTTCATCAATCAATACTCCATCCCTCCTTACAGAAGACAATCAGAACAAAACAGACCAAAACAGAAGGTATACAGAACCATTCAGAACATATCAGAACATCACAAAACCCTCAACAAACATCATGATCTTCCAAAACACAATCAATATCATCCAAAACACTCTCAATCCACTTCCAAATCAATCAATCATCCCATAAAATCAACCATTCAGCTCTCAAAAACAACAAAAATCAGCCAAAAAACAAGTCATTTCAACACTCAACATATCCCCACACTTAATAAGGAAGCGTCCTCGCGACCCAGGAAAAAGGGAATACAAGTTCATTTCAAAGCTTCACTTTTGATCTTCAATATCTTCTTACAAAGAATCCATCCACCACGACCCCATCTTATAACCTGTTTCTGATAAAAAAATACAAAGAAAGGAAAACTCTTTCACACATTAACACCTCTTATCAAACTAAAAATCATCACAAATTTGTAAAGGATATAAGAGTTTGCTTCTTCTTAATCATCTTCATCTTCTTCAACTCTCCAACCACGACCCCAACTCGACAAATCTCCAAAACATAGCTCGTACACAAAATCCAATAGGAAACCACCACGTTCGTAGGACATAAATGAACTCACAACACTAATACGAATACACAACACAACCATCTGAATGACTTCTTAAAAAAGAGAAGAGTTTGGCATTAAAAAGCTTGCACCATACATTGGAAAGGCATCAATGAAGATGATCCCTCTTAAAAGATTGATGTTGTCTGAATCGATCCATAGATAAGGATTCATCTACAAAGTTTTTAGGAGGATTTTGGAAAAATTGGAGACAGCACATCCTTTCCAACAGGACCAAGTATCTGCTAGGCAAACAGAGGGCATGAAAATACAGTATCTCCAACTGTTGAGAATCAATGCTAACATTGACATTCATGCACAACTTTGGAATAGGCTTTGAATCAGTATGGGAGTGCCTATGCATATACGCCAGGTACCAAGCAAAGTGAGCAGTTAATCTCACTGAGGGATCTGCAGACTGTGAATATTGTTGGGCAAAATGAACATAGTTTTGATAAGCTTGACTTGAAACTGTCCATTCCCCTGGAATTACTGGCCAATTAATCTGCGGTCCTGTAAGGCAATCATCCGAACTCCATCCCCTTCTTCTGGAAATCTGAGTATCAAAACCAGCACAGTCACTAACCAACTGAGGTGGTTGAGAGATGGAAGTGCTAGGAGAGGGTAATGGAATAAGGGAAAGTGGATGTAGGGAAGGATAGGAAAAATCATAAAAAGAAGAAAAGGTTAAAGAAGGAGTGGCAGAAATTTGTAAGGAATCACTAAGGAAAGGTGTTAACTGATAAATAGGAAATGTGGAGGGTACATTAATGAGGGGTGAAGGACAGGGTGGAGAAGGGGAAAATACCCTATCCTCAATAAAGGAACAGTAAGTGAAAATAGGAATTTGAGGAAAATTGGAAGGTTGGAAAAGAAGTGGTAAAATTACTGTGGAATGAGTTTGACAAAGGGAAAAATATATAGCATAACGGTGAGCCAATTGTTGATAATAAAGGAGGGTAGGAACAGAAGGTCCCAAGAGAGATCGTCTCTGATAGGCATCAAAGAAAGTAGCATCAAATGGATTATGTTTGGAAAGATAGGTTAAGAGATCCATCCTCAGTTGGTTAGTACTCTGTACAAAGGTAGGAGCTGTGTTTTGTCTTTGATTGAGGACCACTGAATCAATCATAGGATGCCACGAATTATCCTGACAATGTTGAGTGTTGAAATGACTTGTTTTTTGGCTGATTTTTGTTGTTTTTGAGAGCTGAATGGTTGATTTTATGGGATGATTGATTGATTTGGAAGTGGATTGAGAGTGTTTTGGATGATATTGATTGTGTTTTGGAAGATCATGATGTTTGTTGAGGGTTTTGTGATGTTCTGATATGTTCTGAATGGTTCTGTATACCTTCTGTTTTGGTCTGTTTTGTTCTGATTGTCTTCTGTAAGGAGGGATGGAGTATTGATTGATGAAGAATGAGATATTGTGAAAGTTTAGTGAATGGTTTGTGAGAGTTTGAAATGGTTTGAGAGTGAGTTATGTGGTTTTGATGACCTTCTGTAACCTTCTGTAGGTCTTCTGTAGAGCTTCTGCTTCTGTTCTGTTTCTGTTCTGTTCTGTACTGTCTCTGTTCTGGTACTGTTCTGTAGACTGTTCTGTAAGTGTTCTGTGGAATGTATGTGTGACTTTGGGAAAGTTTTCTAGCCTTGGAAAGAGGTGAATACAAGTGTAAAAGAGCTGAAGGAAGAGGAAGAAGTAGCTGCTGAAGACTCAAGAGAAGACTAGAGTGAAGTGACAGTAGTGAGCTATGAAGAGACACTGTAGTGGCTCTGGTGACCTTTCATATCAGACATACCTCTTGGGAGGGGTATCCACGACCTAAGAGTGATTATTGAGAGTAATTTTTGAGAGATTGTAGTGAGGATATGATGTATTATTGATGGAGTGTGAGAGAGAGAGTCAGAGATAGCCAATTCTATTGAAACAAAGTGATTGTATATGAGAGATTGAGAGAGAAGACTATGAAGATATTGAAGATGAATACTATGTGATGTATTTCCATTCAAAGATGGTGTATTCTTTGCTTTCTTTATAATATTGATGGATTTTGTAAAGATGTTGGAGAATATGGTTGATTCTACTAAAAACCGTGGGAGATTTACATGATGCTGCATGAAGATTTGTTGTGCCTGGTGTTCTTTTCTTCGTTGTGATGATATGAAACATGATAAACAAGCTTGTTGATGTTACAAGATAGATTTTCTTGCAAGAGAATTCCCTTTTCCTTGGTGTTCCTCTCGGGGCTCCATGTTTTTGGTGCGCAGCCGAGGAAACTTGCCATCAACAAGCACCAGAAGAGACTGAAAATGAAGGAATTGGCATTGCCAAGAAGAGAAGAATTCAATGGATGTTTGTAAAATTCCTTCTTCCACTGAAGAGTTGGAATTTCTCATAATCAAAGTCACTTTCCACAAGAAGTTCATCCCACAATGGCGGAAACACATCACCATCATGATGCATGCTCTATGTGGTGGACAGTTTCCTCTTCCTGTTGAAGCAGCAGAAACTTGCATCTTGGTGGCAAACTGTTTGGGAACAAACTGAAAAGCAGAAACAGAGAGAATGAACATCCATGGAAGATTTGGCATTCATTGAGAAGTTTCCAGACAACATCAAGTGGGAGATTGTGAAGAAGCTTCAGGAGTCTTGGTCTGTAGAGGTTCACAGGGACAAGAAGGAAAAGAGTTGGAATTTGTTCGTGGATGCTCAACAGCAAGATACATGGGATGCTTGGTGTACTGATAATCTTCTGTTTGTTCAATTAGCAACCCACTGGAAGTTGGTAGACAGAGTGTTTTTCACAACATACACTATTGAAACCATCAGAAGCTGGCATTACTATGATGATGGCACCACCACCATGCTCAGACGTATGCATTTTGACACCTTCAGAACCGAATACCTTCCTCTGTGCAGTGGCATGAAAGCAGAATTTAGGGACGTTGAGAGGAAAGAAGTAGAAGAAATGTTGGCAAGAGAGTCCTCCAGAGACTGAAGCCTTCTGTTAACCCTCTGTGGAGCACTAACAACATAGTGGAGTCAACCCCCTGATGAATGACGCAATAAAAAGGCAAGCGTTGGAACGAGTCCAGAGGTACGTGAGAAGAGAGAAAGCAAGAATCAGAGCCGAGAGCGAGCTCGCAGCAGAAGCCGCCTTTGACACCCTTGCGGAACTCTTTACAGAAGTCCCAATGGCACATCAAGCCCTTCCTCCTCCTGCTGGAGGTCCACTTCCAAGCCAGATCCGTCCTGGAAATATTGATGACAGACCAGCGAATGTAGTCCCATTGCCAGTTTTTAAGGGAGAGTACAATGAAGACCCCGATCTTCATGTAGCAGAGTTTATGGTAGCGTGTGTGGCTAACAATGCCAGAACCCCTGAGCATTGGTTAGCAATATTCCCCGCCACTTTCAAGGGCGCGGCGTTTCAGTGGTATGAGAGACAAGCAGCAGGAACTTTTGGCACATGGGACGACCTGAAGTTGGCCTTCCTCACTAAATTCAGGCGTGAAGGTTTTGAAGAGCGGATGAGAGAGGAATTTATGAACCTAAGTCAGTCCTCTGGAGAAAGAGTAGAAGCATATGTCTCACGAATGGAATCCATCCTCAAGAGGTGGACTAACCATAATCTAGATGATGGCATTCAGAAGGGAGTGTTTCTCAGAGGATTACAACCAGAAGTCCGTAAGTTTGTGGAGCTGCAAAGACCGGCCACACTGCAAGCTGCAACAGAAGGTGCAAGACTGTACGATGAAGTGGAAGCTAGATTAGCAATGAATACAGGAAGAGGAGTCCTACCTCCTCTGGTGCCAGGAATGATGTACCCACCAAATGCAGTCCCAGGGACTGTTCCCTATCCATACCAACAGATGCCCCCGGTCTCACAGTACAGTGCACCAAATCCACAGTGGCCACAATCCATGCCTCAAATGGTGGTTCCACCACAACAACCATGGTCTCAACCAATTTCCTCAATGACAAGTCAGCAGCAACAGTGGAATCCTACCAACTGGAGCCAACAGCCAACGGTTCAAACAGGAGCTCTGAATCAGAACCAGAACAGAGACTCCTCTATACCAACCCAACCAGTTTATGCAGTGATTACAGAGACTCCTCAAAACCCTCCTGCCAGTACGTCCGGAGGAGAAAGCTTGAAGGATTATTTATCCAACTCAGTTGCAAACATAAAAAAGGAGTTGATGGATGTGATTACAGAGCAACTACAGACGCTGAAAGTGAACACCGCTAGCATATCCAACGTTGCAGGAGCAGGAAGAGATGTGATGCGGTCAAATACTTGGTGTGGTAAGTGTCATCAAGCAGGCCATTTAGCCACTGAATGTACACGGAAACCAACCATCCCTGGAGCCTTCTGTTCCTACTGTTTGCGGAAGAATCATACAGAGGACATTTGTTCTCTGAAGGAGATGCATGATAGGAGAAGAAAGGAAGAAGACGCAAGATTCAACTTGCTGGAATCCAAAATGACAACACAAGATATTGGACCCAAGCCTAGAGAGTTTGGTCCTAATTTCGGACCCAGAAGATTTCCTTCTCAAAGTTACAGAGGAAGACAGTCTGGCGGTGGTCAGAGATCAGAGGTGGAATGTTACAGATGTGGAGAAAAGGGACACATCTCACCAAATTGTCCAAATCCTCGAAGGTCAGTGGATTACAAGCCCTTATGCAGTCGATGCAAAGGAGAAGGCCACACTGCAAAAGACTGTCCAAGCCCAGCCCCAGTGAAAAACAGTGCTACTGATAGTCCGTCCAAGGCCCAAGAGCCTACCTCCAATTTGGTAGAATTGGAAGTTGCTGCCATCACGCGTGCAAAGCAGAAGGAACCACCTACCCAGAAAGAAAATAATCCTCCTGCCAGAACAGTGAAGTTCAGTCTTCCACCAGAAGAACAGAACAGAACAGAGCCTAACAGTGCCGTACAGAGCCCTACAGAGCCACAGAGAGTTACAGAGACAGGACCAGAGGTCCAGGATACAGAAGAGGAGGAAGTGCCAGAAGTGGCAGAAGAAGTTTCTGTAATGCCTCTGTTGGAAGAAAGAGGGAAAATGAAAATGGGTGTTGCCCCATTCCCTAACCGATTAGAAAAGCCAGTGGATCCTATTAAGGAATACGATCTGGTCAGAGATCTAGATACCTTTAAACCAAACCTCACATTCCGACAACTACTGATGTTGTCTCCCAGTTGCCGGAAAAGGTTCAAAAGTATACTGACGAAAAGACGTGGTTTAAGGATTGCTCCCTCAACCGTGACAAAGTCCAACAAGGCTCCAGAGCCTGTGAAAGAAGTGGATGTGGCTAATGCTTTTCTAGATCCGGGTACTCCAGAGACTGGCGTGTGGATAGAAGGCTGCTTCATTGCAAATGCACTGATTGATGGAGGTTCATCAGTAAACATTATGACAGATGTGACAATGAACGATCTAGGCTTACAAGGTGTGCAACCAACCTAATGGCTCATCAGATTGGCGGATCAGAGTAGAATCAAGCCTTTGGGCATTCTTCCATATGTGAAGACTACAGTGGCTGGAAAAGATTATTGGCTGACCTATTTGGTGGTGAAGCCAAACTCTTATGGTACATCCTATCCTCTGTTACTAGGTAGACCATGGCTTTTTGAAGCCCGAGCAAGGACTGATTGGTTCAAAGGAACCTTGACCTTGGGTCGAGGACCCAACAAAGTGGTGCTGAAACTGTATGGTTCTCAAAAAGGACATGGTTCCACCTCCTTGGAATTATCTTCTGATTCCCCTAACGAGGCTACAGATGGAACGTCAGCAGACGAAGATGCTGTCAAACAGATCCTTCCTAAGAAAACAGTGGCACATTCTTTAACAGTGGATACTGTAAGCCGACTTCCAAAAGATGCAAAGCCATTATCAATGGGTGAATACTTCCTGCCTGAACCAGGCATGACTTCTGAAATCACTTCTGATAGTGAGATAGAAGCATGGATGTACTGCTCTCCCTGTTACATGGCCACAGCAGAAGCAGAGACAGAGGCAAGAGGGGAAACAGAGAATCTATTCTTCTGTTACAGAGCTCCTACAGAGACAGAAGCAGAGACAGAAGCAGAAGCAGAAGCATCAACAGAGACAGAAGCAGAAGCAGAGACAGAGACAGAAGAGGATGAATATGATATGGACGAAGAGGATTATGCAAGTGAAATAGAAGAGTCTATCCCCCTTGAAGAGGATACATTTGAGGAAGAAGTTCCAGAAGCATCAGAAGCCGATGAGCTCATGCTATGGGACAGAATGGCAATGGTACCATTTGGTCTGGTAAATGGATCTTCTCATATGCAAAACCTTTATAAGACGTGGATTAAGAAGAACAAGCCATCTTTCAGTAGTGGCTCCTGCCGTCCTAACCTATCTTTGCCAAAGAAAGATGATGATGATGCACCGTGCCAACAAGCACCAATCCCACCAACCCAACAGGCATCAGAGGGTCCCTGTTATGTGACGTTCCTGGATGTATCATCAGAAGATGAGTCTTCAAGCCAAGACGTAATTAATCTTGAAACCAAATCCAAAACGGCGCTTATCCCATTCCAACGTCTTAAGGAGCAACCTAAGTCTCCACCAAAAGAAGAAGTTGGTTCTAGTGGGACATCAAAAGAGGACATCACTCCCTTGAAGGAGTCAGATCTCTACCCAGAAGCAGTCCGCGGGACCTTCATCCGTGAAGTAGAAGGTGAAAGGCAGTTAACCTTTGTGGATTCAGAAGGCACTGAACGCCACTTGAAGGTGGGTAGCAGTCTCCCAGAAGAGGAGTTGTCAACCTTGTACAACTTGTTGAAAGAAAATTTGGACGTGTTTGCGTGGTCTTACAAAGACCTAAAGGGGATTGATCCCACAATATGTCAACATCATATTGACTTGGAGCCTGATGCCAAGCCAGTACGGCAACGACAGAGGCGAATGAACCCAAATTATTCCACATTGGTGAAAGCGGAGCTGCTGAAGCTTCTGGAAGCCGAGTTCATCTATCCAGTGGCAAATAGTGAATGGGTTTCACCCATCGTGGTTGTACCCAAGAAGAATGGCAAATTGCGAATATGTGTGGATTTCCGAAAGCTTAATTCCAAGACAAAGAAGGATCACTTTCCTATTCCTTTCACAGACCAACTGTTGGACACAGTGGCAGGACATGAGCTTTATTCCCTTCTGGATGGGTTCAGTGGATACAACCAAGTGCAAATCGCAGAAGAAGACCAATCCAAAACAACCTTCACCACAGAATGGGGGACCTACGCTTACCGAGTGATGCCATTTGGGCTCTGCAATGCCCCTGCTACTTTCCAACGAGTCATGATGGCCGCATTTCAAAATCATCTGCATGACTTTATCGAAGTATATATTGATGACTTCTGTGTTTATAGTTTGATCAGTGAACACTGGGGACATTTGGAACAATGCTTTGACCGATGCCGGGAGTATGGGATTTCCCTCAACCCCGACAAATGCATCTTTGGGGTCTCTTCTGGAGTCTTGTTGGGCCACATTGTCTCTGCACAAGGGATATCAACAGACCCTGCAAAGATCGAAAAGATCTCAGCTCTGCAAGCACCCACCAACCTCAAACAGTTGAGGGGATTCCTAGGCCATGTGGATTACTACAGAAGGTTCATAGCTCACTTTGCAACAAAGGCAACCTCCTTGCACAAGCTTCTGAGGAAAGATGCAGAGTTTACTTGGACGGAAGAATGTGACAGAGCCTTCCACACTCTGAAGCAGTGTCTGATAGAGGCACCCATCCTGCAACCTCCTGATTGGACGAAAGAGTTCCACGTACACACTGATGCATCAATTGAAGGTTTAGGTGCTGTCCTCTGCCAGAAGGGCTCCTCGAAGTTGGATCAACCGATCTATTACGCAAGCCGAAAAGTCACTGATAGGGAACGGAACTATACAGTGACAGAGCTGGAGTGCTTGGCCATGGTGTTTGCCTTGGAGAAGTTTCGCCATTACCTCCTATCTACCCACTTTAAATTTTATGTGGATCATGAGGCCCTGTCCTTCTTAATGAACAAAGCAGATGTGAAAGGACGAATGATGAGATGGCTCCTTTTATTCCAGGAGTTCGACTTTGAGGTGATTATTAAGCCTGGTCGTTCCCATGTTTTGGCTGATCATCTGTCGCGTATCCCACAAACTGTAGACGAGGAACGAGATGATCCAGACCTCCCTGATGCTTCCCTATTCTTGGTAGAAACTGTAACTCCCTAGTATGCAGACATTGCCAATTTGTTGGCAACCCAACAGTACCCTCCTGGTATTTCTAGTCGGGAAAGGAAGAAGCTCATGCTAGAATCAGCCCCCTACACCCTGCTAGGCGGTGCACTGTACAAGCAAGGTAAAGATGAAGTGCTCCGAAGATGTGTTGCCGGGGATGAGATTGGGATTGTTTTGAAGGCTTGCCACGACGAGCCATGTGGAGGTCACTTTGCAGGAGAAGCTACAGCCAGGAAGGCTCTGCTAGCAGGATATTGGTGGCCTACCATTCACAAAGATTCCTATGATTACTGTAAAAGATGTGATGCTTGTCAAAGAATGGGGAAACCCACCAAGACAAGTGCCATGCCATTGCAACCTATCCTTCCCTTGAAGCCGTTTGAGAAGTGGGGCATTGACTTCGTAGGTCCGATCGATCCTCCTACCAGAAGGAAACAGAACAGATACATCCTCGTATGTACGGATTATGTCACAAAGTGGTGTGAAGCTAAAGCCCTCAAGCGGGACGATGGTAACAGCGTGGCCCTGTTCATGTACGAGAATATCATCACCCGTTTTGGCAGTCCCTTAGAGCTGGTAAGTGACAGAGGCACTCATTTCCTTAACAAAGTCATGGAAGAGTTGACAGAATTGTATAAGATCCGCCATCGCAAGTCCACTCCCTATTACCCCAGAGCCAACAGCCAAGTCGAAGTCACCAATCGCATCCTTTGCTCGATTCTGACAAGGACAATTGCCGCACATCGTCGTGATTGGGACGATCGACTTACAGAGGCCCTCTGGGCGTACAGAACCTCTCATAAAGCAGCAACGGGACAGACACCTTTCCAACTGGTGTATGGTACAGAAGCCGTTTTTCCTGTTGAACTGGAGCTACCCTCTTTGAGAGTAGCTATCAAAGAGCGTTTGGGGGATGATGATTCACTGCAACGCCGTCTCCTGCACTTGGAATGTTTGGATGAAATTCGTAGGATGGCTCTACAGTGCATGGAAGCCACGCAAGCTCGACGTAAGGCTTACCATGACAGTTTCATCAAGCACAAGGAGTTCAAAGAAGGTGATTTGGTCCTAGCCTACGATTCACGATTTGGCAAGTTTCCTGGCAAGCTCCAGCAGCGGTGGATGGGCCCCTATAAGGTACTTGCAGTCAACCCTAATGGCTCTGTCCAAATACAGACCCTGGATGCCTCTGATGATCCCTTTCTGATCAATGGTTATCGCCTGAAGAAGTACTTCCCTCCTTGGGGATCTTGACAATTACGGTCACTTGATCTTTTCCCTCGTTGTCGCGGCACTGTACTTCTTATGTTGACACTTCTGTTAGCCGTTCTTCAATCACTCCTGATGAAGTGGACGCAACCCTCTATCCCCTCAAAACCCCCTTCTAGCCTTGATCTCTTATCCTCTATTTTCCACCAGCGACAGTGGCGAGGTGGGTTCTGACACATTGTTTTTCCACCATTCCCTTGTTCAATTTGAAAAAAAAGAAAGAAAAAAAAAAGAAAAACAAAATATATCGGTCATGGGAGAAAAGGACTTAGGTCCCTGTCATGCCGACCTCTTCTTCGAGAAAAGGTGGAAACACTCTCGGGAATAGGGGAAAATAAGAAAAAGAAAAAAAACAAAGAAAAAAAAAAAACAAAACAAAACAAATCTGTTATGAGAGAAAAGGAAGCAATTCCCTGTCATAGCAGGCCTCGTTCCAAGAAAAGGTGATAAACACCCTTGGACGGGAAGCTGGCAGTGGAAAAGGTGGTAACACCCCGCAGTCCAGAAAGTGGATTCATTGATTGATATCCCTAGGATCCAATTCCGACGCTGCCTCCCTTGGTACGCTGTGTCTTGGGTCTTTCTGCAAAGTGACTAACTGTCCTCTAGCAGACGACATATTCCTATCCAACACAATGTTCGAATTTGATGGCTACCTCCCTGGGTACGCCTCCTCAACAACTGGTGACGCGATCTTCATCGACAAACCCTTGAGTAATGTGAGCTTTCATCCTAACCGGATGGGGACGTGCGTATGGTTGCCCTCCTGTATCTATCAACAGAGAGTGAGACAGAGGGTGGGGCGAGAGACCAGTCTTTTCCCTTCCAATCAAATGAGAGGTGAGAAGTGTGAATGAAGTGTTGCACGCACGGGATGGGCCTCTCAAAGCACAAAGCACGATTTGTTTCTGTGCACTGCACCATAAGGCTCCCTGGCCTTCCTTCTTGCACTGTATGCCGACACAGGGCGGGATGCACAGTTGCACCATCAAATGCGCACAAGGCATACACCCTTTGCACACGTGATTGTGAGGATTACATCAATGGGTTTCAGGAAAAGGCTGCCCTCCTGTATCTATTAACAGAGAGTGAGACAGAGGGTGGGTTGAGTGTGACTGGAGTTTCTTCAATCATTTACCGAGAGGTGAGATTGAGGGACGTTACGACACTTGGAGTCAGGTATGTTTCCGTTTCCCTATGCACCCACGGGATGGGTCTTTACCATCAACACAAGACACATCACCCTGTTCTGTGCACTGCACCATAAGGCTCCCTTGCCTTCCTCCTTGCACTTATGCCAGATGGGTTGGACGCACTAATGCACCATCAACTGTGCACCCTGGCATACTCCTTCTGCACCATTTTCCCCTTTGTCGATTCCTCAACCGGGTATGAGATATGGGTTTTAATCATTCTTTCTCGTGTGATATTAGTCATGGGGCGAGTGACTGTTCTTTCATTTCGTTTGAGTGACTGTGAGTTGAGTGCAATATCCCTCATCGACGGATTTCTTGCGATTCCTTTCATCAGCTACCTCCCTGGGTGCTGCCGCATGGTCCCTGCCATGACGGACGTGTGCGCTGTGAAGATGCCTTGGTCCCTCCAGCGCTGACAACAACACTGGACGTGCCATCGATACTCAACCTTGATTCTTGACGAAACGGGCCAAGTTTTTCTAACCCTACAACTTCTGTTTCTTAGTGATGGTCATGTTTTAAGTGTGGGGAAGTTAGTGGCTGGTCTGTGGCGTGGTCCTAGGTCCCTGTTGTTTAGTTAACCCTATCCGTTAAGGTCTTAAGTGTGGGGACGCGTCCCTGCGCGTCTACATTGCATCCTCATCTGCATATGCCTTATTTTGCTCATGCATGAATACCATGACTTGCTTTTATCCTAATGGGGTCCCTTCCCACCCACCCGGTTCTGTTCCACCCACCCTTGGGGCTGTTTCCTTGCAGTTTTCCTTCCTTCCTTGATTTTGCGGTCCTTCTATGAGCATGCACCCTACGTTCACTTAAATCCACATCCAATCTTATAGCCCTGTTCCTCCCATTGAACGGTCCATTTTTCCTTTTTACCTACCCCTGTTCCGGTGTACGGTTTTTGAGTTATTAATTTTTGGCGCATTTTACTCAATTTAGACGCTTTTCCATGTGAACGCGCTTTTCTTGCTTCGAAACCGTGATTTGACGTCATAGCCCTGACCAAAGATTTTCCCCTGACATTTTTTCTTTTTATTCCACATCATCCCGATACACGGTTTGTCCGTTATTAATTTTCCGGGTTTTTAAGCCTTTTTCGTGCGTATTTTTGACATTTTTCTATGTGAACCTGCCCTATTTGTATCGGAATTCCAATTTGACTTGACAGCCGTGTCCGCTGTGCCTTCCCCTACCTTTTTCCTTTTTCCTCCACCCTTTTTCGCCGTTCGGATTTTTACTTATTAAATTTTAAATGAGTTTTCGGGAGTATTTTTGGAGTTTTTCACATGTGAACCCCTCCTATTTCCGCCGCAACTACGTTTTAACATGATAACCCTGTGCCACCCCTTCCTGCGCACATTTTTGCTTCTTACTGTATGTCATTCCGGTGACCGGTTCGTCCGATATTACTTTCCGATCCCATTTTCGGATTTGTTTTTTGGGTTTTTCCCATGTGAACGCGTCTTATCTTAGTCGGAATTCTGTTTTGACAGGATAGGATTGTCGGGCACATCTTTTTGCACCGTTTTCCTTTTTGCTACACCTCATTCCGATGCACGGATCTTTCGATATTAATTTTTAAATTGCGTTTTTGGTTTGTTTTTTGTGTTTTTTGCACGTGAACGCCCTTTACCCCTCCCGGAACCCCCGTTCCGTATTTTCCCTGTTTCCCTCCTGTCGTCCTGCCCACTTTTCGTTTTTACGCTATTTCATTTTGACATCCGGATTGGGAATTATTAATTTTTCTGTATTTTTGCGTTTTTTTTTCTTGCGCTCGTTTTGCGCGTGAACGCGCCCGTTTTCGATTTAACGCGTCTCCACGCGCCCCGGTCGTGTCCGCGTCCCCCGTACCGTCCTCCCCGTGTCGTTTCAATCCCGTCACGGCAAATTTTTTTACCCCGCCCCGCGCACGTGCGCGGGACGGGGATCCGTCCCCTCTTGACCCCGCCCATCCTCCCTTCCCCCTGCCCGCCCACCTTTTATTTCAAAAACCAAAAAAAAAAAGAACAATAATAAATATTTCAAAAAAAAAAAAACAAAAAAAAAGGGGTACCCCTCCCGCCAACCGTTTCTCTCTCTTCTCTCTCTTTTTCTTTCTTTCTCTCTCTCTCTCTCTGTGCGTCCACCTCCCGTCCTTCGCCTTCTTCTCCTCCCTTCCTTCTCCCTTTCCTCCCCTCCTCCTACTTCTTCTTCCTCTTCCACCTTCCCTCTCCCTTCTCTCTCTTCCTTCTCCCTCCCTGCCCGCCATTGCGCCTCCCTGCCCTCTTCCTCCTTCTCTCTCCCCTCTTCCTCCTTCTTCTTCCCTCTTTCTCCTCCCTTCCTTCTCCCTTTCCTCCCCTCCTCCTACTTCTTCTTCCTCTTCCACCTTCCCTCTCCCTTCTCTCTCTTCCTTCTCCCTCCCTGCCCGCCATTGCGCCTCCCTGCCCTCTTCCTCCTTCTCTCTCCCCTCTTCCTCCTTCTTCTTCCCTCTTTCTCCCCTCTTCCTTCTCCTTCCTCCCCTCTGCGCCGCCCCGCCGTCTGCACCGGCCGCCGCCCGGCTCCGTCGTCGTCGCCGCCCGGCTCCGTCGTCGCCGCCCGCAGCACCGTCGCCGCCGCCCGCAGAATCGCCGCCGTCTGCACCGGCCGCCGCCCGGCTCCGCCGTCGTCGCCGCCCGCAACGCCGCAGTAGCCGCCGCCGGCTCCTCTTCCCCCACCTCCAGCCTCCACCTCCTACCCCACCTCCTTAGGTTAGAAGCTAACCTAAGTTAACCATTAATTAACTAACCTAAGTTAATCACTAACTTAACTAGACTTAACCTAACTGACTTAGGTAAACACTAACCTAACTGACTTAGGTAGACTTAACCTAACTGACTTAGGTCGTGTAGACTTAACTGATTAGCTTGACTTAAGTGATTTAAGTGATTAATGTGACTTGTGACTAATGTGACTTATGTGATTTATGTGACCAATGTGACTTACTTAATCACAATATTCATTTTTTCATTAAAAAAAATTTCAAATTTTTTTTTAAAAATTCATTCTGTCTTTTGTTAATTTTTGGACCTTTGTCTGCTAGGAATTGCCTTTCCTATAATTTTAGAAAAATTCATCTTTCCTAAAATTACCCATAAATTGCCATAAAAAATAGGAAAAATCATTTAAAAATTGTAAAAAATTGTAAAAAAATTTCTAAAAACCTTCTAAAAAATTTTCCCTCACCTCCCTTCCTCATTTTTCATTTATTCAACCATTACAAAATCACCACTAACAATTAACTTAACTAACTTTTAAAAAAATAATAATAATAAATATAAAAAAATAAAAACCCAACATCAATAAACTTAGTACATCTGCTAAGGTGTTATTTGTTGTTTCATCAGTGCTTTTTGCTTTTCCTTTCCTGGGACTCTTCCGTGCGCATTCCTGCATTTCATACACACCCTGCCAGGTATTTATTTTCTGTTATTTATTTATTTATTTTTCCCCCTTAATCACAATTAATTGTTAAAATCAATTCTTTAATTCACCCACCATGGCACGCGCATTCGCGCTAAATACACATTTTTTAAAACTAAAATAAACCAGCCGTTCACTTCGCACGCGCTACGTGCGCTACAGAGGCACTCTAAAATTTTTATTAAAAAGAACCAGCCGTCACATGAGCACGCGCTGGCAAAAAAGCACTCCACATCACTTTAATTATAATCAGTGAATTGCATTTAGAGACCCAGTCGGGAATCGAAGTCCGGGAATCGCATAAAAGCACCGGTTTAACCTAATAATTGGTAATTAAATTTGTAATAAGGAACCGCCGTTTTCTTATTAAGGTTTATCACCTAATAAAACTTCATCCATTTTTAATAATTGATTAAAATCAACCCTTCATTCAATTAATCCCCCCTCACTGCACTTAATTCCCCTTTTCAATGAACCGTTTCGTGGGCTGGGTATCCGCAGTTCTTCGTGTTGTTTTCCATGGTCCACTCTTGGTTCTATCATAGATGTCGTATTGATAGATGTTGGATATGATATGGTTTTGGTTTCCTGTTTTCGTTACGGTTACGGTTACGGGTACGGTATGTAGTTTTTTTTTCTTTTATTGCCTGATACGGGGTTCAGGGTGTTTGTTTGATGCATCGCATGAAGCTTTCGGTCGCATTTGTCTCGAGGTCATGTCAAATTTTTTCTAGGATGTGGTTTTCTTGGGGTTAGTAGGTCGAGTCACGTTTTATTGGTTATTCTCTTATCCTTGGTTTTTGTCTGTTGGTTTGCAGGCATTCACCTTGATTGTCTGTGTTTGTGGTGTGTGTGTAACCATCTGAATGGCGCCTTCTCATGCTCCTCCCCCTATCCAGTACGTCCCACTAGTTAGTAGGGATTACTCGTCCCTACTTACTTTTGAGCCCCTCACGAAGGCAGGACTTGCTGCTTTTGTGGCCACTCCTTTTCCATTACTTCCAGAGGATCCGTCCGTATGTGATGAGTTCCTGGCCTCTTACAGCAAGAAGACAGGAGTAGTCCAAGGCATGTCTATGACATTGACGTCTCGAGGCTTAGGGAAGGCTCTGTCCTTACCCTCCAAAGGAGAACCTTTTGTGACCACTCGTCAGCTCTTCTCTAATGAAGAGATTCTCAAACTGTTGCAGAAGCAGACAAGGGAAGTCCTTGATGTTAAGAAAGTGATAAACTCTTCAGGAGTTTCGTTTTCTATGATCACTGATCCTGTCTGGAAGACGATGTGCCAGTTCCTTCAGGACAGATTCATGCCTGCCAAAACGCCATCCCACTATTTGTCCAAAGAGCTTTTCACAGCTTCCAGGATGGTGCTAAAAGGAGTTGCCATTGATTGGAGCACATACCTCCTTACTAAGATGGATCAGCATTTTGTTAAAGTTACGAGGGGTACTGTTACCAATGTTACCTACGGATCCTATTTGTCAGCCTTCTTGACCTATTCAGGTTTCCAGAAGACTATACCTCCACCTCCTCCATCAGATCCAGTACCTCCTCCTCCACCTTCAGCAGAGTCAGCACCTATTGACATTGAGGATGATGATTCTCCGCCTCCCCTGGTCATACAGCGCAAACGCTTGAAGAGGGTAGCGGATAAAGCCCCTGCTGTACTTCCCTCGGTGCCTATCCCTGCTACTTCTGGCAGTGACCTCCCTGGGTTTCTCACTTGCAATAACCTATTCAGAGCACATAGAGAAGGATCCTTGGATATATCAGTTCCTTCCCTGAACAGTCTCGTTTCAGGAGATGCCATTCCTTTCCTCTGCAAGGATATTCAAAGTTCTATTGAGTTGTCAGTGACAGCCTGTGTTCAACAGCTGTACGCATCTTTCTATGAGGAGCTCATGCAGTCCAAAGACCAGTTGCATAAGGCAACATCTGAATTAGCTTCTACTAAGGATACCCTAGCAGATCTATTCAAGCAAATGGAACAGCAAACCCAACTGGTTGCCACTCAAAGCGATGAGATTTCTTCATTGAAGACCCAGTTATTCGAGGCTCAGTCACAGGTTACTAGCCTTTCAGCGGAGAAGGAGAGGATGTCCACCGAAGCGAAAGAATTCCAAGTTCAATTAGATGTCAAGCTTTCAGCTTTACAAATGGCTAATGACACAGTGGCCAACCAAACCTCCCAAATCCAGCAGTTGCAAGATCAGCTTGCGAAGTCCCGCTCTGTTCCTCCAAGCCCTCCTGTTCCATTCATTCCTTCTCTTTCACAGCAGGATTTGGCTGCCTTACAGAGACAGGCTACTTTGTGCCCTTTATTCCAAGACAAAGTGGAAAGATTATGTTGAGTGTTGAAATGACTTATTTTTTGGCTGATTTTTGTTGTTTTTGAGAGCTGAATGGTTGATTTTATGGGATGATTGATTGATTTGGAAGTGGATTGAGAGTGTTTTGGATGATATTGATTGTGTTTTGGAAGATCATGATGTTTGTTGAGGGTTTTGTGATGTTCTGATATGTTCTGAATGGTTCTGTATACCTTCTGTTTTGGTCTGTTTTGTTCTGATTGTCTTCTGTAAGGAGGGATGGAGTATTGATTGATGAAGAATGAGATATTGTGAAAGTTTAGTGAATGGTTTGTGAGAGTTTGAAATGGTTTGAGAGTGAGTTATGTGGTTTTGATGACCTTCTGTAACCTTCTGTAGGTCTTCTGTAGAGCTTCTGCTTCTGTTCTGTTTCTGTTCTGTTCTGTTTCTGTTCTATTCTGTACTGTCTCTGTTCTGGTACTGTTCTGTAAGTGTTCTGTGGAATGTATGTGTGACTTTGGGAAAGTTTTCTAGCCTTGGAAAGAGGTGAATACAAGTGTAAAAGAGCTGAAGGAAGAGGAAGAAGTAGCTGCTGAAGACTCAAGAGAAGACTAGAGTGAAGTGACAGTAGTGAGCTATGAAGAGACACTGTAGTGGCTCTGGTGACCTTTCATATCAGACATACCTCTTGGGAGGGGTATCCACGACCTAAGAGTGATTATTGAGAGTAATTTTTGAGAGATTGTAGTGAGGATATGATGTATTATTGATGGAGTGTGAGAGAGAGAGTCAGAGATAGCCAATTCTATTGAAACAAAGTGATTGTATATGAGAGATTGAGAGAGAAGACTATGAAGATATTGAAGATGAATACTATGTGATGTATTTCCATTCAAAGATGGTGCATTCTTTGCTTTCTTTGTAATATTGATGGATTTTGTAAAGATGTTGGAGAATATGGTTGATTCTACTAAAAACCGTGGGAGATTTACATGATGCTGCATGAAGATTTGTTGTGCCTGGTGTTCTTTTCTTCGTTGTGATGATATGAAACATGATAAACAAGCTTGTTGATGTTACAAGATAGATTTTCTTGCAAGAGAATTCCCTTTTCCTTGGTGTTCCTCTCGGGGCTCCAATCTTGATCTGTCAATTCGGTAATAGTGGCCATGCAGACGTTGACAGGGGCTTCAAGCATAGGTGGCTCGTGCAACGGATGGGAAGGAGGATAGTATTTTTTCATGTGACTGCCATTGAAGAAGCCTATTACTTCACCTTCGAGTGTCTCCAATTCAACATTTCCTGTTCTACTAATTGTACGTACTCGGAAAGGTCCTAGTCCTCGAAATTTCATTTTCTGTTTGTGACCCTTCATAGAGTATAGTAGAACGAGGTCCCCTTGATCAAAGTTGCGCTATTTGACATGCTTGTCAAACCACATCTTTCTTCGTGCCTTCTCACAAATCAGAGCGTGGGTGGCTAAGAGTCGAGTCTCCATGAGATGCTCTAACTCCATTAAAGTGGTTGGTCCAAGCCTCTCTTCCCTCCCAACGCTCCTGGGCTGCTATTCTTAAGCTAGGGACAAAGAACTCTAAGGGTAGAATGGCCTCCGTTCCATAAGTCAGCCTAAAGGGCATCTATCCTACAACCGTTTTATAATCTGTACGATAGGCCCACAAGGCCGCCATTAATTTGTTATCCCAGTCACTTCGTGATGTGGATACTATTTTAGTAAGCACATTGACTAGGATTTTATTCGTGGATTCTGCTTGGCCATTTGCTTGAGGGTAGTAGGGCGAGGACCTTCTATGAATGATTAGGAAGGTCGAGAGCATGTGGGATATCACTTCATTAATGAAGTGCATACCCTGATCACTTACAAGTTCAATTGGACAATCAAAACGTGAAAGGACCTACTCCCACAAGAACTTCGCAGTGGTTCTAGCATCGTTCTTCCTAGTGGCTTTTGCCTCTGCCCACTTTGTCAGGTAATCAATTGCCACAATGGTGTAGCGTGCCTGGGAGTACTGTGTCGCAGGACTGATAGGTCCAATGAAGTAAATGCCCCATTTTTCGAAGGGCTGTCATGCTATTACGGGGGTCAACTCCATCTTATCCTTGAGCACAGGCACCTTAGTCCTCTGGCACTCATTGCAGTGTTTTACAAATTTAGTAGCATCACGGAATAGGGTGGGCCACCATAGTTGGGATTGTAGCACCTTACAGGTTGTTGTATCCCCACTAAAGTGTCCTCCAGCTATTCCATCATGCGCTTCTCTCAATACATCATGCATCTCATGCTCACACACATATCTACGCAACAAACTATCTTGTCCTAGCCTATAAAGTTGGCCGACAATCAGTTGGTATGGCTGGATCTTTAAGATAAGTCTCCTTAGCCTGGCTTTCTCAATAGGTCTCTTAGGTAGACCGTTCTCTAGCACTTGAACTATATCATCGGCCCGATATGGCATTAGATTGGCCCTAAACAAGTCTCTTTCACTAGACAGGCCAAAGAGATGAGCATCTGATAGGTCGTCAGGTATGCCTTGTCCAGCAGCTTCTCCTGTGGCTATGCAGGACATGTGATCAGCCATATAGTGCTGCTTTTCCTTATGTACAACCATAGAAAAATCAAATTTCAACAAGAGAGGTAACCATCTAGCTATGCGACCTGTAGCGCATGGCTTGTTCACGAGATAAAGCAAGGCTTGATGGTCAATGAAAAAGACGAAGGGGGTGGCCAACAGATAATGCCTAAATTTCTTTACAGAAAACACCATGGCTAACCCTTCCCTTTCTGTAGTGGAATAGTTCATCTCCATTTCAGTGAGCTGCCTGCTGGCAAAACTCATGAGGTAATCCAGGTTATGCTCACCAGGCTGGCATAGAACAGCTCCAATAGCAAACTTAGAGGCATCTATGTGTACATGGAATGTTATGCTCTAGTTTGGGGCTCGTAAGATTGGTGTAGGTGAGAGCCTTCTTCAACTCTTCATATGCACGTTGGCATTCCTCAGTCCACTCAAATACGATCAGCAGCTTGTACAATGGTCTAGCAATCAGTGCGTAATTCAGTAAAAGCGTCGATAGTATCCCGTATGGCCTAAGAAAAACCGAATGCCCTTGTAGTTAATGGGTGGTGGTAGGTCGACAATGACCTTTACTTTTGAGAAGTCGGTGGCATTGCCATTCCTTGACACTACGTGCCCTAGGATACATCCGTGCTTCACCCAGAACTTGCACTTTAAGGGGTTCAACGAGAGGTTGTATAACCGACACCGTTCAAAGATAGCTCTCAACTTTTCTAAGTGTTCGGCCCAACTAGAGTGTACGCATAAGCTGTCTACGAACACCTCTAGCTCGCGTCTAAGCATATCCTTGAAGATGGTGCACATTAATCGTTGGAAGGTCGCAGGCGCATTCATTAGCCCAAAGGGCATAATGATGTAGGCAAATACACCCCACTCTGTGGCGAAGGCAGTCTTGTGCCTATCGTAAGGGTGCACTTGCACTTGATTATATCCAGAGAAGCCATCCAGGAAAATGTAGGCTTCTTTGCCTGCTACCCTCTCTAGTATGTGCTTGGTATATGGTAAGGGGTAGTTGTTCCTCTTTGTAGCGGCATTAACTTTCTTGTAATTCATGCACACTCGAATTTTACCGTTCTTTTTCATAACGATCACTATAGGTGATACCCAATCTGTGTGCTCAATCTCATATATAAATCCGGCCTTCATGAGCTTATCGATTTCCTCCTTCACTGCATAGGCATGTTTGGGATTCATAGGGTAAGGTTGTTGCTTTGTTGGCACTGCATCGGGAACCATTGGGATATTATGGGTCACAACCCTAGGATCGACTCCTTTAAGTTCTTCCAAGGACCAGGCAAACACGTCAACATACTCTCGTAGGAGAGCAACAAATTTAGCCTCCTCATCCTTGGTCAAGTCGTCAACAATGAACACAGGTCGAGGCTTCTCGCCTTCCCCAGCCAAGTTGACTTCCTTGACCTTGGCGGGTCCCTCAATAGGCTCATTGGTTTGCCCTTGTCTCTTTGCTTATAGCAGAATCACCACTCTATCATGGTTCTTAAACTTTGTGAAGCGTTTGGGAAGATCCTGCGGCTTCTTTTGCTTTTCTGCTTCTGAGTCCTTAGTTTACTTTCTGGCCTCCTCCTTTAGTTGTTTGCGCCTTAGGTGGATTGGCAAGTCCCCTTTGGTGCGTCTGACCTTAGAGGGTTGGGGCATTTCGAGGTCACTCTCCATACTGACTTCTGACTCTGAGTCAAACTCACATCCCTCGCTTGAGGAAGGAGTTTCACCAGGGGGTCGTAATTCAATAGGTGTATCCGTCTTAAGCACTGGAACTACCAGTGGTTGCACCACTCCTACATGCTCGTAATCCATGGCTCCCATGTGCTCCAACCAGGATATATCGCACTCCATCCGCATGACTCCTCTTTCATTCCGGTCTGCCCTTTCCCTTCCACGCCGAGAGTCTGCCTTGATCTGTTCGATCGTTCTCCCTTCAGTATCATATTCTATCATGTCTAACTCTTCTTCACTCTTGTCTCCAATAGAGCGGTAGTCCTCGTACTCCTCATCATTAGAGTCTTGCCCCTTTGACTGCTCATCATCCCCCAGGCTTTCCTCTCCAATCTCCTTTTCGTCAATGACTTAATCCCAATTGTATAATAGGTTCAGATCGTGAATTTTGGTCCATTTTCACTCAGGCTTAGCCAAAAGATCGCTTAGGGGTTTTAGATTGGTAGCCATATTGCCCTTCAGTTTATCGATCAGGTACTCTATGATTTCCTAAAGCTCGAGCTTGTTGGTGGGGATATGAAACAAGACCATTTTCCCTGGGTTACGTGAGCTTCATGCCATCATGCAGAGTGGCACGATGGGCTCCCTTGCTGGCATGCTTGGGGATTTAGCAGCTTGCCTATATAGCTCTTCCTCATCTGAGAACGGTTGCCAAGACGTACATCCAATCCCGCTCGTCCTCAGGGCAAGGGATGTACTTGGTCAATGACCCATAGGGTTTGCTTGCCTGTGCATCACCTTTTAGCACGGTTGAGATAGCATCAAGATCGGCTGGGGTAGTCTTCCAGGTATCCATCTCAACCCTTACCGCTTTTGTTCTATTCCCCAAGAAGATGAGATTGTTACCCCAATCTTCAATAACTCGCGCATTCCTCATCCAGGGTCAGCCTAGCAGTATGTCATAGTCCATAGTCCACTCCCTTCATGACAATGAAGTTCATAAAAAACTGCACCCTTGCGACCTTCACTGGCCAGTTCTTCAGGACCCTGAATGGTCTGACCTTCATTCCGTTGGCCAATGTGACATTGAACCTAGCCATTTCCACAAGTGGGTTTCCCTAAGCCTGTAGAACTGCGTGGCTCAAGACACTGACACCAGCCGCCTGTGTCTACGAGTCCTTTTCATGTTACATCCCCCAAGGCTAAGATAGGTAAGATTGCATGCATCTCAGTGCCTTCCCAGAAAGCATTGATGTGCAGTGACCTTGGAACTGAGTGTAGCGTTAGGCTTGGAATCTGCGTGACTGCATCCTGCTCTTGCAAGTCAACGGCAGTATGCTCCTCTTTTCCCTCCACCCAATGCTTTAATTCTTGCCATAAGGAAGGGTGCTACCAAAGCAGATCTCCTAGGCTCACGGTTACTGGAGTGGTTAGTAAAGTGGTGAGGAGGTTGATGGGTGGTTGCCTTCCTCCTTGGTCAGCACTCTTTGGCCATATGTCTTGGTTAGCTTGCTGACATGCTTCTTCGTGGTCTTGCCTCTGTGGCATCTCATCGATGTGGGTGCATTCCCCAATTGGAGTCGTGACAGTGAAACAGGTGTACTCACACTAGAGAGGTCTTCAATTTGGTCTTCCAGCATGGGCTCTCTGTCCTTAAGGTGCTCTTGGGCATCCTTGACCCACTCCTTGACTTTGGCTATAGCCTCGAGTTGCCGTTTGGGGTGGGGGTATTCCCCTACCTTGGCACTCCCTAGTTCTGCTGTCTTAGGAGCTGAGATCTCTGCCTCTGCATCAGTGACTCTCTTTCCTGTCACTAGCATTGTATCTTCCTCAGTCTTAAGGGTAATCCTTGCATCTATTCTCTTTCTCCTTCTCCGTTGGCTTTTCTTTCCCGACGAGGCTGCATCTAGGTTACTTGGCCTAGGCAATGAGATGCCTGCCTATTTTGTCTGTGCTCGCATCATGACATGTAGTGGGATGGGCGTATCCTCACTGTCAAAGGTCTCCACACTGAACAACCCCAAGGGTACTGAGGGCATGTTGGTAGAACTAGTTGATGGATTCCGTCTAGGGCAGTCAGGAAATAGGTGTGTGATTCCACACTCGGTGCATCAAAGGTCAGCTTTGTCCTTGTTTGCCTATTCCCTTTTTGGGCAGCGTGATGAAATATGGCCTAGATGACCGCAAGTCTAGCATGAGATTGGATCTTGGCTTGGTTCTCCAAAGCCTCTGACTCTACCTAGCGCTATCACTGGTACTGGTCGGTAGTCCATCAGGACTGGATTTCCTTTCTCATCATAGGATATGTATGGGTTCACGTAGGTCTCCTCTTCACTAGGTTCTTCCACATAGTGAACAGGAGTGTCACTCGGTGGATGGGTTACATAGGGCCCTGGTGGTCTGGGTATGCCTGTTGGGTTCATCTCTAGCCTAAGAATGGCCGGTTTTGCATCATGGTGCTGGAAGCACCAACTGGGCTCCCCTGCCAAAGAGGTTAGGTGGCCTGTTGCCTAAGTATGGAGGGTTGTATTGCTGCGCATATGGGAATATCCTTGGCAATCTGCAATGTAATGCATCATGACCAAACCTACCGCAGTTCGAGCACGGCCTAGATCTAGGATCTTGGCACTCTGCTGGGAGGTGGTTACTGCCATAGTGCCACATGCGAGCGCATAGGCTTCCTCATTTGGTCTTGAAATCATGCATGCTCCATTCTCACCTCAGCCAGCTTCTGGCCTTGGTCAACACTCTTTCCCTTATCCCGTATGCTAGAGTTCTCTCTCTCCCCTGAAACTGTTGACCACTCTAGAGCTCTCTGACTTGCACCGTCCCGACTGGTGTTCCTCATGCTTCGCTCCCTAAGCTGATCATCCACCCTTATTGCCTCTTCGAAGACTCTAGCTAACACGTCTCGGTGTAGAGTGGAGTTACTAGCCAAAGCCTTGTAGAGTTCCTTGCTTCGAATTCCATTTATAAATACGGTAGACACTGCCTTCTCGTTAGGTCGCTCATTTGCAAGGATCCTCTTGAAGAGGCTACGCACATGAGTGACATAGTCCCTTGCGTCTTCCTTTTCCCTCTGATTGACATTCATCAATCAGACGATGAGATTGTCAGAGTACCCTGCCTTAGAGAATCTCTTGATAAAGAGGTCCTTAAGACAGGCAAAGTTCGTGCACGCAACTGCATCTAGACTAGTGTACCAAATTCTCCCCTTATCACCTAAGCACAGATCGAAAGCTTGAGAGCGTTCTGCAAGATCCGTGAGACCGTTTGCTTTGCAAACTTGTTCAAATTGCTCCACAAAGCTATATGGGTCATTGCTAGGTTCATACTTGTCTAGCTGCTTTGCTATAATAGGGATCCTAGATTGCCCCTTTGCCCCTTGCATGACCCCTAATCTCGAGAGTAATGCGGTGGCTAAGGCTGTTGCGCTCTGCTCAGCGGACATATTGTCCATGAGCCGCTTGGCTACGAGTTCACTCAACGATAAGTCAGCCTCTGCTACTCGTTCTCTCTCTGTATTTGGCCTTGCTTTGGCCGCACCACCCAAGGCTAGCACATGCCGGGGGCCTCGTACATGTCTACATCTTGTTGGAGTTTCCTAGCCTTCTGCTCGTGGTTATAGGCAATTAGGCTCTCTAGCTCCTTTCTAATCGCCTTTCTTTCCTCTTCTAGGCTTGCTACCACTTTCTCTACTAGTCTGCCCTGAACTACCATCCTAGTCAACAAGTCATACTCATTGACTAACTCCTGCACTAAGATTGGGAATTCTCCCAAGTCCAGTCGGTTGTCTGCCTCGTGATCCTGACATTGCTCCCACTTCCAGCTCCACAAGGTCGTTGATCAATTTGAGTAGCTCCGGCAGCGTCCGTTCCTCTATGTTGTCACCTTCTGGATCTTTGTGTCCACTTAGGGTCCTACTGATGGGGCTCTCGGGCACCCAACTATGTTTTGGGATCTTCTCCTAATAGTGGGTTCCTTGATGTTATTATATCTCCTGATGAGTTCCTTGTTATTGAAAGCAGTTGTCAATCTTATTCACAAGTTGTGCTTCGTGCTTTCTAGTGCTCAGTGCGAAAATAGGCTTTTTCTTTTCTTGTAGTGCACCTTTGGTGATAAAATCAAAAGTGAGGTGCCGATGCAGGCAATGCTCAATGCAAACTCCACTCTTCCCCTCATGTTTGTAGCCTGATATGGCTCTAAGTGTAGGTTCTGGCTGATCTAAGGTCTTACTGAAAGTCCATGCTGCGTTCTCTATTCTACTTCACGGTTGGTGGTTGGTCATAGAAAGTCAAGTCAAATTCTAAATTTGGTCTACTCAGTGTCTAGTTGTTTGAGGTGAATCCTCAGTTATCCTGTCTGGTCTCTGGCTTCTAAGGGCTAAATTGGGTTTCCAAGGTTGTCAGAGATGTGAACAGGGTGGCCAGGACTGCCAGGCAGGTTCAAAACCCCCTATTTTAAGTTCTGGTGAAGTGGTCTGATTCTAGGAATCGGACGGGCTGGTTCGATTTTCACACGTCCGATTATCGCACTTGATCCGATTTTGAGACTCGGATAGGGTGGTCAGATTTTACTTTGGTCCGATTTCCTTAGTCGGACAGGGGGGTCCGACTAGTGCGATGGGTCGAGTGGTTCGATTTTGACACGTGGTCCGATTCTGGGACTAGGATACGTGGTCCGATTCTGGGAATCAGATCAAACAGGGTGGTTCGATTCTAGCAGTCGGATGGTCTGACTCTAGAAATTGGGTGGTCCGATTCTGGGAGTCGGACAGGTTGGTCCGACTGCATGGACGATGACCCGCGGGTTGCGCGCGATGCCTCAAGCTCAACGCCTACTCCATGGAATCATCATGTGCCTTCCAAATAGGTGAAAAACAATACAAGGAAATGCTAGGCAATACCTAGAATCATTGTGGTGCTCAAATCGATCGGCACTCCAAAGATCTCCCTGCAGCTCTCTCTCTCCCTCTCTCTCCCTCTCTCTCCCTGGCTCTCAAGGTCACTCTCTTCTCACAAGGCAGAATGTCAAATGTGGTCTTTCCTGGTTCCCCGGGCCTCTTATTGCCCCATCCCAGCCTGCTGTAACCTCAGAAGCTAATCCCTCACACTCTTCCAGCCAGAAATATGAATCTGCGCCCCTGTTTCCAGCAACAGCAGAACCCTTTCTATTTTCCTTCTTTTTCCTATCCTAGTCTTAACCTAATGCAATAAAAATCAAAAAGAGAGATGGAGATGGATAGTCCTACTCTAATATTCAATAATAAATCAAAATACTTACTTGCTCCAAGGATTAAAACCTCCTAAATCTCCTAACTATCTCGAGTACCAGTTCGGGATGCAAACCCTACTTCTGTGCTCGATTTGATGCATGTGATGCTCAAAGCTCGATTCCGTCTATCCTGGCAATGGAACCAAAATGGAGGGGAGCTACGGAGCTCTACCCCGAGACCTATAGACCGCTTATTGATCAAGCGTTTCAAGCCGAGTGGCCATGGCTACCTCTCACATAGCCGACGTGCAATGCCTACCTTACGGGTGTAGTGATCTTACCTTGATGCTTGATCGAGTTCCCTCCTCTCTCTTGCACTCCGGTAGCTTCGCAATCCTTGCGGCAAGCTCGAGCAACCTCAAGCCCTCTCTGTCAAGCTCCATCCTCCATAGCCGCGCGAGAAAAGAGAAGAGAAGAGAAGAAGAGAAGATGAAGAGAGAATATGGGGAGCTTCTTCTCCACGATCCCTCACTCTCACACACTCCTCCCTCACTCCCTTATACTCCCTCAATCCCTCACTCAAGCACAAGCAAGAAGGCAAGAAACAAGAGAAGAAGAAGAAGAAGCTTTGGCCACACACACAAGAATGAGCTTCTCATTCACTTTTGAACTTTATATACATGCCCTACTTTTTGGGCGGTCATCCCCACTTTTTTACATGGCCGGCCATTAGCCTAGGCCCTCTTTTCCTATTTCCCACCGTTCTAACTTATCCCATTCCCAACTAGTGCATATAATTTGCACAGGAGTGAGCCTAGCACTCTTTTACAAGGATTCGGGAGCACTTTCACAATTAATGGTGCGCTTTTACTCTTTTCTTTTCTTGAGGAGACATTGAGGCCTTTTGGAGAGGTCATCATTCAAAATTTTCAGGGTCTGACTTCCATCCGGGGCGCTTTTTCCTTCCTTTATCCTGTGCCCTTTCGGTTATCTCCTTCTTCCATTTTTCCACTGCTCTGTGCTGCAGTAAACAGAAACCACCCTATCCTAGGGCGGATTCGCCAAGAATCACACCCTCTCGCTTCTCTCGGTTGGGTAGTTCTTAGTTATCTACTTACCTAACACATTTATGTTGTACACATAAAATCAGCTTCCTTAATTAATCCTTTTAAGCACAATGTTCGTTTACGTAATTTAAATCACAACATACAAATAATCCGTGAATAAAAAATTCTTTATTTAATAGAGATTCTTATACAAGTGTTCACCTTTTGGCCATAGGGAAGAATGGCACGAAGGCCTTTATTTTTCCAAGATTTGTGTCCCTAACTAGTATCAAGGCTTCAAAAAGTCCATTGTGAGTCGCGTAGGGGTTTGGGTGATTCCTAGGAGCCTGAGTTTATTGGTTAGAGCCTCCTTGGCACCCTTAATTTCTTCTATCCAAGGATCTCCCTATGGAGTGACCTCTTACCATCAGGGTCAGTTCAAACTCTCCAAGATGACAAGATAATCCCCCTTATAAAAGGGACCCACAACTAGCCTTAGGGAGGTCTAGTGCACTTTCCTTTTTTTAATCCAGTTGCAAACCTTGTACATTAGGATTTTTATTCAAGTCAATTGAATTCCTAAGTGCATTATGTTAAACTTGTATGTGCAGTTACAAGCACAACAATTCTTCCTCAAGCAATATACGGAGGCAATCTGAGCAAGATCTTAACTTAGTGACAATTCTTTTCAACTTGTCCTCTTTCTAGTTTCTTGGATTTCTCCTAATTTCCCCTTGGAGTTGTCCTTTCTAAGTTCCCTTTTCGAGATCTAAATTTTGATTAATCCTCCTTCATTGGATCTTTTTTTAATTATCATTAATATTTGTTTGCAATCTTGCTTGTAACCCTTGTTAAAGGTTGATCGCTTGATCTTATTATGAGTCTTGAATATTTTTCTAGACTTCTATAGGTTGTAAAATGGTTAAAATTTGTCCTAATTTGTGGAACTAAGTTGGAACTTGGAATCACAATTCTCCCTTGGAAATTACGCAAGTTAACAAGGTGAGTATTTTTCTTAAGAAAATTTTAAACTTTTATGTTTCTCAAAGGAGAATTACATTGTCCTTTTGGTTATCACATGACCTAAGACTCGCAAAGGAGAGAAGAGGAAGAATAGAGGGAGTAGGAGGATCAACATTATTTGGAACTATCTCCTTCAATCAAATTCTATTCGTGCGCATCCCTTTCATCTACATAAGATCTTTGTCTTGACTTAAACTTCCCAATCATATCCCTTTAAGTTTGATGAAGCTCAAAAGCTAGTATATGAGGACTCCCTATTTGCGATGGCCCTAAAGAGACAATATTGTAGAGTGGGGAGCATGGACCAATAGGCAAAAAATGAGAATTCAACAAGAAATGAATGTTAGATCAAAGTGAAAATATTAATTTAGATTTTAATTGTTAAAAGATATAATAAATTGCATGACATCGCAAATGCATTGAATTAAACTCTTCTTTAGTTGCATATTAACAAAGTACATCCAAATAAATTAATTTTAATTTCAAAAAATCCACAATAAATTAAAAATCAAGTAATTGCATCAATAATATTAAGATAGTTAAAGTAGGTCATTAAATTTGTTGAGTAGAAGTACCCTCTTTAATATAGAAAATCTTGATGTTATTAATTAAGTCAAAATTATTAAATTGCATATGTAGCCATTAGAAAATTATTGAAGTATCTATGTAGCTATTAGAAGGATATTTGAATCGACTCACTTTACCAACATGACAAAGTGAAGTATAAACCCTAGTTCATAAAGTAATCGAAAAGCCGATGTAATTCTCATTCGAGAAAATAGAAGCCTAAAATTCTTAGGAAGAATACTCACCTTGTTGACTTATGTAGCTTCCAAAGTAAAAATTAAGATTCCAAGGTTCCAACTTAGTTTCCACAAATCAAGATAAATTTAACCCATATCCCAACACATAGAAGTTTAGAAAAATAGTCGGGACTCATAATAAGGTCAATTGACCAACCTTTAATAAAGGTTTAGGTTAAGGAGGATTGTGAGCAAATGTCAAAACACGTTGGAAAAATTAATAAAAACCAAGGAAAGATCCAATGAAGAGGGCTAGGTTAATTGGGATGGAGAATCCAAAGGAAAACTAAGAAAAATCCAAGGAGGGGATAAGACCAAGTTGGAAAGAATTGCCACTAAGTTAAAATCTTACTCTGACTGCCGCTCTATTTTGTGTAGAAATATTGCTTAGAAAAGAAATGCTTGTGCTTATAAAAGATACATACAAGTTTACTTGATGCACCAGGAAGTTTGATAGAATTGGTCAAAACCCTAATGTACCAAATTTACAATAGGATAAAAGAAATTTGTACTAGACCTCTCGTAAGGCTAGTTGTAGATCCCTTCACCAAGGGGGTTTAGTTTTTGTAATAGATGAAGGTGAAGACCCCACTTTAGAGGCGAACATGGAAAGAGCAACAATACATGCTACTCTCAATAAGAAGGGTCACTCTCGCAACCTATCAAGGTAAAGCCTTTAAGATTTTGATTGATTGTGGAAGCACCCACTCATTTATCTCAACCGAAGTGTGTAAAATGATTGGAAATAGACATAGCACTTGCATCTAAGTTATTAGTAGAATTAGCAAATAGGAAAGAGGCAATTTCTGCTCAATAAACTAGAAGAGTGGAATTCAACTTAGGAGGTAATCTTTCGAACATGGGGTTCAGAGTTATGAATCTAGGAGCTTATGAGTATTTGCTATAGGGATGGGTTGGCTAATCCCCAATGATGCTTATATTCATTGCGGAAAGGGTCAAACCACATTTCAAGTTAAAAAAGGAGAGTTAGTAATCATTCAATGAGAAGCTAGAAACCCTAGAATCCGATTGGCAAAGGCTCCTCGAATCAAGAAGGGGCTAAGAAAAGGACTGTCTATCTACTTAATCAAACTTAATAAGATTGTGCAAGGAAAGGAAGATGAAGAAGAACCATCTTGGTTAAAGGAATACAAAATTGTGTTCCTTGAAGAGCTAATAGAACTTCCTCCACCAAGAGAAGTTGATCACGAGATTAAGCTAACACCATGAGTTGCTCCCATAGCAAAGAGACCCTATCGTATGTCTATTCCAAAAGCCATTGAGTTGAAAGAAAAACTCAAGAAAATTTTGGACCAAAGATACATTAGGCGCCAAGTAATTTACCATGGGGAGCCCTAGTGTTATTCCAAAAGAAGAAGGACATTATCCTCTATCTTTGTATTGACTATTGTGAACTAAACCACGGACAATGAATAACAAGTATCCAATTCCAAGGATAGATAAACTACTTGGCCATCTTCAAGGTGCAAATATCTTCTCAAAAATTGATTTAAGATCATGTTATTACTAGATAAGGATCAAAGAAGAAGACATACCAAAAACTACATTTAACACAAGGTTCGACCATTACAAATTTATTGTGATGTCTTTTGGATTAACCAATGAACTTGCAACTTTCAACAAGCTAATGCAAGACATCCTTTGAAATCAAGTACTAATTGCACAAGGAGAATGCCATTGCAGATTCCCTACGCTACAAAGCATTTCCTAATGTCCTTATCTCAAAGGAACCCTCTAAGGTAAGATCTCTAGCGACAACATGTTAAATCCTAAACCAAAGAAGAAGCATGTAAAGATCCAAGGTATCAACAAATGATAAAAGAGATCCTATCTAAGAATATAAACCCTAAGTTTAAGTTCAAGTATTTGAACTTCTCTATAGAGGGAGGACTTGTCTACTTTAAGACAAGATTATGCATCCCAAGAAGTTAAGATCTCAAGAAGAAGATACTTTGAAAAGCCCATGATTACCCTTTCTCAAGATATAGGAGATATGCAAAGAGTCTCAATATTATAAGAAGAAACTTCCATTGGGAGAAGCTCAAAGGAAACGTGCTTAAATATTTCACTGAATGCTTGAGCTACCAATAGGTAAAGGCCAAGTGTGTTAAGATGCTGGAAAAGCTCAAACACTTGACATCTTGCAAATGAAGTGGGAATTTATCAACATGGATTTTGTAGTTGGATTATCCTATGTCCAAGGAGGATATGGTTCAATTCTAATGATTGTGGATATGCTAACTAAGGTTGCTTACCTTATCCTAGTTAAAATCAACTATAAGGCTTTAGAGATTGCAAGGATATTTGTGAAGGAGATCTTTAGGTTGCATGGATTTCCTAAAAGGATCATTAGCGATCATGATTCTCTTTTTAGTTCTCACTTTTGGAAGAGCTTGTTTGAGGCCATTGGTATTCAGCTTTGTTTTAGCATCGCCTATCGTTCTCAAACTAATGGGCAAACCGAATGAGTTAACCAAGTCATCGAAGACATACTTAGAGCTTACTATTGTATAGAACCTAAGTAGTGAATACAATACCTACCTTTAGTGGAGCTTGCCTCCAATGCATCCTATCATCAAAGCATCTGGATGATCCCATTCCAAGCTTTGTATGGACAAGAATGCCTAGCTCCACTAAACTCTTCTGGACCTACTCTAAAGGTAGAAGCTTCCAAGAATATATTGGAAGAGATAAGAACAGATCTTCAAGGAAGGAGACATGTTTTTGTTTGTGTCTATCCTAAGAAGAGTTCTTTATCCTTGGGGCAATTCAAGAAGCTAATATTGTGGACCATACAAGCTTTTGAAGTGTTTGGGACTCAATGCTTACAAGCTATAACTTCCTGAATACTTGAAAGCTCGTAATGTATTTCATATTATCCTTATTAAATGTTATATATCCAATCTTGATCATCTTCTTGATGATCAACGAGTTGTAATGCTAAGGCATGAAGCTCTTGAGCTTCAACTTGATAAAGAATGCATCCTCAGAATTAGAACTCTTAGAGAATATCTCATTCAATGGAAGGACTATCCTGAAGAGGATGCCACCTGGATGGATGAAGATACTCTATGTAACCAACATCCCTAGTTTCTTTCATGATGATGATGAAGGAATAGAACCCACTTAAATATTTGAAGATGGTTAGAAATGTTAGAAAGATCTTCATGAGATATTATAAGCCCTACGCTTGTAATGAGAACTATGTTACAATAACTATTTTACCTTGTTCTTGTAATCATAACATTGCTTTGAACTTTCAAAGTTATATATAATTAGAGTAGCATAGTAGAAGCGTGATGGGTCCTAACCCAGAAGTCCTACAAGACACATAACCCAAAGGCCACCACATGATACTCAAAGGTATGAAAGACAATGATAAGCATCGTTTTCAAATTATCTTCCTCTATAATAGCCATTTGGTTATATATAGCAAAGCAATCCATAAATGAATAGATTTCCTTACCCACTAATTGATCTAAAATTTGATCAATGAATGGTAATGGATAGTAATCCTTAACCATTTGCTTATTGAGCTCTTTGAAATCTATACAAAGATGAATTTTATTATTATTCGTCTTCTTTATAACGACTGGTGAACACCACTCTGTGTGTTGTACTGGTAATATCCTCATTTATAGCAAATCCAAGGATGAGCATTTAATGCATGTGCGAGAGGTTTTTGACACATTACGAAGACACACACTCTTTGCCAAAATGTCAAAGTGTTCTTTCATGGAAGATGGAGTGGAATACTTGGGTCAGATTGTGGGAGAACAAGGCATTTGTGTGGATCCTAACAAGGTGAAATGTGTCAAAGAGTGGTCTACTCCTATGAATTCTACTTCCTTGAGAGGTTTCCTTGGATTATCTTTATTCTATAGGAGGTTTATAAAAAATTATGCTCATGTGGTGGCTCCTTTGACTGATAGGTTGAAGAAAGAGGCTTTCTTTTGGGACTCCATAGCTGACTGAGAATCCCAAGGATGCACCAAAATCTGTCAGAGAACCAGGCCTCAAAGCGGCATCTACAATGCCCGGTCCATGAAAATTTTCCAAAGAGAATGCTCTCAACCATCACACAAGAACACAAGCTCACAGAAAATCTCACAATGATCTGCATCTTCACTCTCATCCTCATCACAATCCATGAAAAAAACTGAAGCACAAAAGGAGGTGAGAGGTCAAGTTTGAGCTCGAAAGAGAGAGAGAGAAAAGAAAGAATGCGTGCAAGATAAGGGTGAGAGGTGGTTACATCACCCCCAACCACCTTTCTTCGCACGACCCCTTCAACTTCTCTTTTCTTTTATTATTATTAAAAATGCTTTACATTATCTTCTAGACCTTTGAACTAGGTCTTTAAGCTAAAATGAAAAGAAGTAGAACCAACACACCCATCTCATGTGGAAGGCTTTTTTTTTACCATGGTTTTATAATTGCGGATTGGCTAATAACCATGGCATGATACATTATTTTGGATTTGACTTGAAGAGCAAAATACGTATGTAAGACAAAATGTTACATTGAAGCTCAAAAATTATATCAAAAATAGCACATCTTGGGGGGTTAACATTTCTCCTCCGCTTGAATTGCGAACGTCCTCGTGAGCATATGGAAGAGAGCTTTGCCTTCAAATTAGCACTTCAAACATGTTGAAAAATCCACATCACAAACACTTCACTTCACTTTGCCTTGGGACCACCTCCATCAGTACCCGTCCCAAATTTCTTCAACTGAACTCTTTAAAGCTTTACTTCTTCCTTAACTTTCCTTTGCTTTTGGATTTCAAAAGAGCAAAGTAAACTTCCTCCCATATGAACACAAGAAAGGTCATAATCTTCCACAAGGAGTTATGAGAACACCCACCATTGAAGCACTCAAAACTCCATGGATTGAACCCCAATCACAAGATTAAACATTGCAAATTACCCTCGCAATAGATTTGACATTCAAGTGCTCCTCCCGCCTGCTTCCACAAAGGCATGAGTGTGGATGTTTTACATTGATAATTAATTAGACCTACCTAATTGCAAGTGTGAGGTGTTAAGAGTTTAGAAGATTGGGGTAGCTTCACATCAGAAATGAAACTTTAGGTTTTTTGTTTAGAAGAAGCATCCTGCCATTGCTATGCTCTCGAATTTGTCGATGTTTAGAGCGTGGAGGCAAATAACACCATTGCTGTGGGATTGCAGGGATTGACGAGGGCACCAACAAGGCTGGATTGCTCGGGCAATATCCATGACAGACTCCATTGATCGACGATGACATCACGTTTGCAGGGCAGGCCGCCTTCCTTTGCAAGATCCTAAGTTGCCGATGCCCAGACGTCGACTACAGAAGACCTTTTGCTCCTCCATATGTTTCTTCTTATCTTCCTCTTTTTTTTTCTTTCTTCCTTCGATGTTCTTCTTCTTCTTATCTATTGGCCTGGAATCAAATCTGCGAGCTCAGCCCGAAGGTCTGTGTTGTTGACTTTGTCCTAAGTGCTCAATCCCTTGGTGAGACAGTCCGTACAGCGACGCAAGCAGCCTCGCGATTCTTCTTTTTCTTCATCTAGGAATTACTAGTCTCCTGGAGAAGAAGAATTTACAATGTTTCTTTCTATTCAACCTTTTGAAGATACATGAAGCATATCCCAAACTTACAAAACTCAATTAGAGCATTTCCCCTGAAATCTTCAGAACTACTTCGAGCAGGCCCCCTGGCAAGATCGCCAAAAAATGAGAATCCCAAGGATGCACCAAAATCTGTCAGAGAACCAGGCCTCAAAGCGGCATCTACAATGCCCGGTCCATGAAAATTTTCCAAAGAGAATGCTCTCAACCATCACAAAGAACACAAGCTCACATAAAATCTCACAATGATCTGCATCTTCACTCTCATCCTCATCACAATCCATGAAAAAAATTGAAGCACAAAAGGAGGTGAGAGGTCAAGTTTGAGCTCGAAAGAGAGAGAGAGAAAAGAAAGAATGCGTGCAAGATAAGGGTGAGAGGTGGTTACATCACCCCCAACCACCTTTCTTCGCACGACCCCTTCAACTTCTCTTTTCTTTTATTATTATTAAAAATGCTTTACATTATCTTCTAGACCTTTGAACTAGGTCTTTAAGCTAAAATGAAAAGAAGTAGAACCAACACACCCATCTCATGTGGAAGGCTTTTTTTTTACCATGGTTTTATAATTGCGGATTGGCTAATAACCATGGCATGATACATTATTTTGGATTTGACTTGAAGAGCAAAATACGTATGTAAGACAAAATGTTACATTGAAGCTCAAAAATTATATCAAAAATAGCACATCTTGGGGGGTTAACATTTCTCCTCCGCTTGAATTGAGAACGTCCTCGTGAGCATATGGAAGAGAGCTTTGCCTTCAAATTAGCACTTCAAACATGTTGAAAAATCCACATCACAAACACTTCACTTCACTTTGCCTTGGGACCACCTCCATCAGTACCCGTCCCAAATTTCTTCAACTGAACTCTTTAAAGCTTTACTTCTTCCTTAACTTTCCTTTGCTTTTGGATTTCAAAAGAGCAAAGTAAACTTCCTCCCATATGAACACAAGAAAGGTCATAATCTTCCACAAGGAGTTATGAGAACACCCACCATTGAAGCACTCAAAACTCCATGGATTGAACCCCAATCACAAGATTAAACATTGCAAATTACCCTCGCAATAGATTTGACATTCAAGTGCTCCTCCCGCCTGCTTCCACAAAGGCATGAGTGTGGATGTTTTACATTGATAATTAATTAGACCTACCTAATTGCAAGTGTGAGGTGTTAAGAGTTTAGAAGATTGGGGTAGCTTCACATCAGAAATGAAACTTTAGGTTTTTTGTTTAGAAGAAGCATCCTGCCATTTCTATGCTCTCGAATTTGTCGATGTTTAGAGCGTGGAGGCAAATAACACCATTGCTGTGGGATTGCAAGGATTGACGAGGGCACCAACAAGGCTGGATTGCTCGGGCAATATCCATGACAGACTCCATTGATCGACGATGACATCACGTTTGCAGGGCAGGCCGCCTTCCTTTGCAAGATCCTAAGTTGCTGATGCCCAGACGTCGACTACAGAAGACCTTTTGCTCCTCCATATGTTTCTTCTTATCTTCCTCTTTTTTTTTCTTTCTTCCTTCGATGTTCTTCTTCTTCTTATCTATTGGCCTGGAATCAAATCTGCGAGCTCAGCCCGAAGGTCTGTGTTGTTGACTTTGTCCTAAGTGCTCAATCCCTTGGTGAGACAGTCCGTACAGCGACGCAAGCAGCCTCGCGATTCTTCTTTTTCTTCATCTAGGAATTACTAGTCTCCTGGAGAAGAAGAATTTACAATGTTTCTTTCTATTCAACCTTTTGAAGATACATGAAGCATATCCCAAACTTACAAAACTCAATTAGAGCACTTCCCCTAAAATCTTCAGAACTACTTCGAGCAGGCCCCCTGGCAAGATCGCCAAAAAATGAGAATCCCAAGGATGCACCAAAATCTGTCAGAGAACCAGGCCTCAAAGCGGCATCTACAATGCCCGGTCCATGAAAATTTTCCAAAGAGAATGCTCTCAACCATCACACAAGAACACAAGCTCACAGAAAATCTCACAATGATCTGCATCTTCACTCTCATCCTCATCACAATCCATGAAAAAAATTGAAGCACAAAAGGAGGTGAGAGGTCAAGTTTGAGCTCGAAAGAGAGAGAGAGAAAAGAAAGAATGCGTGCAAGATAAGGGTGAGAGGTGGTTACATCACCCCCAACCACCTTTCTTCGCACGACCCCTTCAACTTCTCTTTTCTTTTATTATTATTAAAAATGCTTTACATTATCTTCTAGACCTTTGAACTAGGTCTTTAAGCTAAAATGAAAAGAAGTAGAACCAACACACCCATCTCATGTGGAAGGCTTTTTTTTTACCATGGTTTTATAATTGCGGATTGGCTAATAACCATGGCATGATACATTATTTTGGATTTGACTTGAAGAGCAAAATACGTATGTAAGACAAAATGTTACATTGAAGCTCAAAAATTATATAAAAAATAGCACATCTTGGGGGGTTAACACTGACAAGAGCTTCAATGAGTTGAAATCTCTATTAGTTTCAGCACCTATTCTTGTATGCCCGGATTTCTCTAAGGAATTCATTGTGTCGCAAGCTTGATGACAAGGAGCATCAACTACATGTCTATGAACAAGAGATGTTGGCAATTTTACATGCTGTCAAAAAGTGGCCTCACTATATATATGGCAACCATTTCAAGGTGAAGAGCGATCATCATGTGCTGAAATACTTCCTTTCTCAACCAAATTTGTCCCCTAAAC